>NW_019104059.1:0-61579 GCF_001856785.1 Myzus persicae | reverse complement strand
CTTAAAAATTGGTTAATTTGTAAATTGTAGGGCAACAACGCTAACAACAGTCAACACTCAACAATACGTGGACTTGGAAAACACAATATTTCGTTAATCGTTTGATAATGATTTATATATAGTAATTGCACATTTCTACTCATGATAGCTGAACACATTACCCAGAATAGATAAATGTAATAATAATAATGTCTGTCAAAAGGTTTCTATTTCCGTCGACGACAGGCTGCTTTTTTATGATTTGTTAGATACAAGGATTGTCGCATAGTCGCTAAATACCTTAGACCAGCTTTATGTAAAAAAACTTCTAACTTTGTAACTGACATAAAAAATCTCAGTGGGGGCCATTGCCCCCACTGGGCCCCCCTTCCGGGCGTCCTTGGATACTGAATAATTTATGAAAACCTTGTATTGAATTCCTATGGTTTTTGACCAAGCAAATTGTATTATTGACATTATAGAAAATAAACTAAAAAAATGTAAAATATCTATAAAAACTCAAAAAGAGTAAAAATAATTTTAAAACTGTACCATGATTAAAAAAATGCAAATATTAACATATCCCATACTATATTACCCGTTTTTCCTTTATTTTTGTTTTGCTTATGTTGGTTATTTAGATAAGTATTTGGACATTTTATTGCTCCAAGTACTAACTATAGATCCAATTTCCTACCAGAAACTTCCCTCAAAGTTGAAAATCGAAGCATTGTTGCTATCTATTTCAAAAGTTGTTGCCAGATAAAAAAATAAAAACACATTTCATTGTAAAATCAATACATTCATCGCACCGCTCAGAATTTAAAATGAGAATTCCATAATTTATATTTTATACTGAGATCCATAAAACTTCATGTTTGTTTTTTTTTTTACAAAATTATATCCATTATTTTATATATTTTTACCTCGACTTTTTTGGAGGCTCGCAATCTTGTCGATTGGTGAGTAAAATACGTGATTGGTGTATTGAGATTCCATGGTACGACATTCGTATATTATAATGTTACGTATCACGCATCATGTCACTGTAATAATAATATTATTGTCTTTGGTTTTTTTTTTATCAGGCTCAAGACGGTATTTATATAGTAGGGCGGTGGAAAACTTCGTTGACACGAGAAGTATTTTCGTGATTTCTTTCAGACGCGCTTAACAGGGGCATTGGGCTCTCGCCAAAACACATGTTTGGACCCGTCTTCGGCGGTGGGGTGGGAGTGGCTGAATGATGCAGTATGTACCTATACTATCATATGTGAATCATTTTTCGCCAACGGCCGTCGTCCAATTTTATAACCACATCGCGGGCCAACTCTCGTGCGCGTACGCATGAGAGAGAGTGAAAGATAAAGCCACCGAGAGAGATCGAAGCGAGGGATGTTTTCGGGCCAATGTAAGTCTATAAGGTCCATCGCCCACTCGTTCGAACAGAAACGCTTAGCTGGCGCATTCCACTGGTCATGCGGGGGCGCGAACGTTCTACTTAACGATTTAGGTGCTCGTTGGTCACGCATAACTTTAATTACAGGGTGCCAATATCGTATTAAATGTAAACATTTCAAATACAATGTAAGAAGTATCGAACTCGGGTGATCTGTTAAAATTAACTGTTGTCTACAGCCTATAGATACGTAAGAATTGGGCGTGCAATATGCATGTTAAATCGCTGAGTAAATTGTTTTGATAAGAGGACTTTCATGACTTCTGAGCTCTTGAAAAGTGTAGGTATGATTAAAATATGTTTTAAATTTCAGGATTATTGTTGGCGGCCTGTTTAAAAGATCGTAGATTTTCTTAACATAAGTTATTAAGTTAGAAATTCTACTAAAAAATATGCTTTTTTTCTAAAAAATGTATGTGGATGAGTCGTCCGGAATTTGAAAATGAACACATACGAGACGCGAAGAAAACTAAGGTTTATGATATTTAAGTCATTACTCGTATCTTGATCATAGCATGTATATTTTTAGAATGTTAATCAGTGCTCATTCAAAAATTACAAATTTATATAAAGAGTGATGTATTTATGGACGCAATCCTATACCTGTGTTCCCATAAATTATAATGTGGTAAATATAATTTAATATGTTTCTTCAAAAGTGTCATCTACAAGCAAGCTCTTTGACGATGTCGATAGTGAATAGCGATAGTCGGCTTAAGTAGTAAATTAAGATAATTTCAATTTTCAAAGTAACTATACAGATACCACATAAGTCATTAATCATTGCAAAAGCTCAACGAATGATTTGTAAAACTAGGTATATATTTATGAGAATTTTAGGCAATTAAATACGAATTAATAACTAAATAATCTTAAGATCTTATTAGTTGTTAGTAATTCTAAAATACATCTATTTTCTGAATTTAAACACTAGTTTTTCCCCCAAAACTTTTTGTTGTAAATTTAAAACTTGATTTTCTGATACAAATGACAATTCAATACTTGGTTGAATACATCTTAAGCAAATATCTAACAATTTATACTCCTATATCCTATATTTATTAGTATATAACTAAGTATTTAGTATTTCCATTTATTTCTTGTAAAATAATTTAATAATCTCAAAGTTTAAGATTGTTAAAAATTATATAAATGATATAACTGAAAAATAACAACAACAAAAATGACCGCAAATTTCAACTTCCCGAACCCCTTCAATTGGTTTAGTTACTGCACTGACAATAATATCCAACTATATATATACTATAATATATTTAATAACGATAATATTATGTGGCGAACCCAATATAAATTATAATGATCAATTTATCGTATTCCGTATAGCTATTGCGTTTGTGAGTTTGGCGTTTACCTACCTACGTCACACTGCAACCATCGTGAACGAAACAGACTAGACAGAACGAGATTATAATAATATTACAATATTGTGTTGTACGTTGAATGTCGTTCGGTGCAGTTTTACGTTTCAGTGCGACTCGTGTCCGCGGTGCGCAGTATTATAAAATGGTAAACATTTGGCCGTCCATTAATGTATTTAAAGTTTACATTTTTTAAAATCGTATAAGTACTGGTTGCCACGAGTTCCTCTGTATTTTACCGTTATTAATAATATGTACAACTTTATGTTATATCGCTACAATCATCGTCGTGTGTGTGTGTGTGTGTATGTGTAAAAAGCTGCAATCCGACTCTGTGCGTAATAATAATAATAACATAACAATAATTTTTATCGTCTAATATAATTTAATAATAATATCATACGCGCTCATGAAACGGAATAACTACTATACGTAGGCACCTACCCACTATTGGTCGCTATATTAATAATTGGACGGTATAAATATAATAAATAAAACGCTACAATAGCGAATCGTAGTTCAGTTGTATTGTTTTTTCATTCGCCTGCATCGATCGCGGTAATATATCACAATATTATATTATTATCTATACCACGCGTGCACGATGTTGATAGCCATAGCCCATAATATCATATAGGTGGGTACGGTGTAATATTATATTATCGTATATATTTGTATATTTTCAACACGCTCACGCTAGCACGTGAACGCGTTCTACCGTTCATGTATACGCACACATTATTTTATTCTCACGAACATCCTCCCCGAGTATATAGGTAGGTACAATATAGGCGTAATGGTCGTGCGTGTAATATATTGTGAAACTGTGTATTTCCATAAAAAAAAACCGCAACGGCATTGATGTGTAATACTATTTAAGTATAGTTCTGCACTGCAGTAAGTACACTGAAGCGGGTGAGGGGAGGAGATTCATACGACACCCCTAACTCCATTTACCGTACCGTGTTTGTTTTTGTGATAATATCATTACGCATGATATACCTAATATTATTACAAGAAAAGTTCACGATATTTCGTCTATGTAAAAATATAATTTAACACCCCAAATACTAATAGCATCATCTATGGTGATTATTTCGATACTTACTAAGATAGAGTTTTGTTTCGTTTGGTAACGTACTGCATGGGTGATTCATAAATATGTTCAGTTTTAGTTTTTCCTTAAATTATGAGCCTTGGAATATTTATTTATACTTAAGGACCATATTATTTGTTATACCATTTTAGCAGTGTTCTGAGGTGATTCTAAATTGTTATTTTTAAATGACAACTCACCATGTTTAAATTTTCAATCAGGTGATTTTTTGATAATGTCGAAATACATTTTGAAATAGAAATTTGAAAGAGTAGTTTTTGAGTTATTCAACTTTGTGTACTAAGAACAATAAATCTAGGTTTGTGAGCTCGGAAGAATACTTTGGTCTATAATGATTTCAAAAATTGACATATTAATATTTATGTAATTTTACACCTACAGTTTGTAAGAATTTCTAAATATAATACATACTAGAACCAATATTACATAATATATTAGTAGGTTTTATGTTTCTGCTACACTATTTTTATAGCTGCTTATTCAAATTTTAATTTTTAGGCACATTAACATATACAAAAAAAAAATGATCTGCATAATAATTTGAAGTAAAAAAATTTAGGTTTCAATTGAAAAAAAAATGTTTGAATCACAAGAGAATACTCCTTTAATTACACAAAAATGAAAATAAGTGAAAACATGCAAAGTGCTCAAGTATACTAAAAATATTGCACTGATCAGAATTTGAATAAATTAAAGAAAATAAACGGGGGTGAGCAATGAGCATATTTTGTTGAATCACACAGTGTTATCTAGTTTTAGTTGAAATAAGAAATTTGCATTGGAAAATATTGCAAATATACCTTTTTTTGTACGTAATTGAAGTTTAATTGGGTCCGTATCACTATAAAAATATTGTTATTAGCCATATGGCACACACAGTGTGAGCAAAGTCTACGCACACCTATGGTTACGTCTTATCTATTAGATTTTGATTTATAACATTAAATGTTCTCGCCTTTAAATGGTTTTTTTATTTTGCAAATGTATTCATGCAATAATTGGTTTTTGACTTGACATTTTCAGGACACCTACCGTTTTTGAATAACTATTTAATCCATCGCTAAAATGCATAATAAATAATAATTAATTTTGGAAATCAAAGTGTATATACATATAAATGGTACAATTTATTTGGCTGTCAGTTAAATGAACCGTCGAGTATACTATACGGTTTTATGCGAACGTGCGATAATGGTAAATGCTGTGAGCGTATCCCGTTGTTTACAAATGTTTTGTACTTCTATCGACATATTATTACACTTATGGCATAGTCGTATAGGTACCTATATTACCTATATAACCTTTTTTTTATTTTATTTGTTTTTTTGAAGAATCTAGAACAAATAATGATTGCAGTTTATACGTAGTAAAACGAAATTTATAATGACACAAATCGATGTATTTCGTCATATTATGAATTTGGTCATGTTATACATTGGTGTGGTTGAATCAAAAAAAGTGAACCGAGATAATTTGGCAACTGTTTAATAGTATTACGCGAATATTGAATATTTTATTCCTAAATAATATTGCATAATAATATGATAATTGTGCCTACATATGAATAATATTATTATTATATGGCTATCATCTTGTGATTTCTCAGAAAATATAAAAATTGACTATTTTTAGGTATAGTATAAGATTAGAAATATTAGAATACATATTTTGTATTGAATTATCGTTGGATATCACTTTTATGTTTTTTACTAAGAATTTATTGCGTTATTTAAAATTGTTGGCTTGGAAAAACCGTTAGTTTATAGCTACTTATTTTTAGTATAATATATACAATAAACATTGTATGAATTTGCAACACCATGCAATAAATTACAAATATAATACATAAATAAGTATTCATTACACAATTTTTAACTTTAAAATGTTTACAAAAAATTATAAAATGTATTAAAATATTATAGCTAGGGGTCGGAAGTTCAAAATAACAGACCAATCTAAAAATCCGAGTTGTACAAAAGTGAGAAAAAAAATCAAAAATTTAAAATGCATAGGTATTTTGCATATTTTTTCAATTTTGCGGAAAAAGTGCATATATTTGTTGATTTTTATACGCATATTTAATATTTTATAAAATAAAAATTGATCTTTTTATTCCTTAAGCTGAGTATTTTAAGAGGAAGCTATACCCACATGTATTGTCTCCGTCTTACAAATGTATGACAAAGCAAAAACTGTTTCACATGGGAAAGAATGGAGAAGGCTACACTTATTATAACTAAGAAATACAATTTTACCATAAATAAAAGATGATTTTAACCGTGTCTTAGAGTTTTTATTCTTTGTATAAGACCAATATGTCAACTGTTTTTAGATTTGGAAAACATAAAAATATCGGATTTTGAAAAGTATTATAACTTTTTTCTTATTAATGATAGCAAACCAATAAAAACACTACAGCACAGAAAATATTATCTCCCATATAATACATTGTGTAAGTTTTCAGTGTCTCCCATAGGACTACAGACGGAGTGTTCCTATCCTGCCGCAAAACAACTTTTGCTATGTTGTACGATAGAAACAACACATACGGGTGTAGAGTCTTCTGAATAATAATATTGAATATAAAACTCAATATTATTCAATGTAGGTATTTATTGTTATCGTCGAAGTCACCTATATTAACTTAACGACAACGGCACGAAGTGCATTTAACTCTATCTCACTAATGTTATGACATACTATTTTTAAACAATTTTTTCAGTTGAATTAAATGTTAAAATGCAAATAGAGTTTCGCCATATTTGAAATATTATAAATTTACTTTTCAATTTGATAAATTGGAGGTTTAACCATTTATGACTGAACATATTTATGTTGGTACTAAAAATAAATAGTTATTTTAAACATTTGTAAACTATTTAAGCAATTTGGGGGATAGGTCCGGACCCCTTGGACCCCACTCACATACGACCTTGACAGTATGACGTATTAATAAATACATTTTAATAAATAATAACATACTAAGTATAGCTTTTTTCTAAAATAATGTAAAAAATATTTATTGAAAAACTTGAGACTATAACATCAACATAACCTATTTATACGTGGTGAGGGAAACTTGTAACTCCTCTTTAACACTAAGACGTAATTGTTTCCCCTTTTTTGAGTATCCAAAATTCACTTAGTTCGAACTCGATGAGTTGTTTATATCATTGCCGAACTGCAGCTATATACGTAGATAGCATTAATAATTTTACAGTAAAAAATGACCATCACAGATGATCACCACAATTATATCCACTGTTAATATTTTTGAATGACACCGTTTATACTTAATCGTTATTCGTTAATATGTTTTTGTCATTCGATATTGATATCGCGACTCACCAGCTCGGAACATCGCAGTAGTATAATTACACCTAGCCCAACTGTTAGCCACGTATTACACGACGCGTTATTATAATATATAACTCAATTTAAGTATTAAATTCATAATATTTTCAGGGATTAAATGAGAAAATGCTTTTGCAGCCAGTGGCAGTCGTTTGTCGTGCACGGTGAGCGTCTCTGCGGCGATATGAGTTGCGAGATTACGGCCGTGGACGATCTTCGGACCGATCCTCCTACCCGGAAGTGCAGCACGAGCAGCACGAACAGCACGAACAGCACGAGCAGTACGAGCAGCACGAACAGCGCCGGAAGCATGGCCACGTCGGACGGGGACCTGGACGCGGCCGCTGTGGCCATCCCGCCGTCGGCCGTCGTGGTCTACGTCACCGACGACGCCGTCTCGACCATGAGCGTGGTCGGCTATCGCGGAGATCGTACCCGCGCGACGGTGGCCAACGGCGACGCGTCGAGTTCAGATATCCACACGGACCGGGACGAATGTTCCTCAGACGACAGCTGCAACGGGCCGGACTCGCCCACGGGGCTGAAGAGGGTTGGTTCCGTGTACGACTTCGGGCTTGACGGGGGCGACAGCCCTCCGCCGTGCGCCAACCACCCGTTCGCCGCCGGGCCGGACGCCGACCTGACCAAGGTGGCGCGCAAGCAGTTGCGCATGATCCGCGAAGTAGACGTGGCCGTGTGCCACCTAAATCACACCAACACGATTATCAGCAAGATACTCAGCTCCAAGTATCTGAGACGGTGGGAGAACCATCAGATCCGCTTACAGGACGATTGCATAACTTCCAACACGGTGAGTGCCGGTAGAACCTATTGCTATTACCTGCAATAACATTGTACTGGGCGATTAATTTATTAGCAAACGCTCTCTGTTTGGAAAAAGTATTACCACATGATTCTGAAAATAATATATTTAAAGTCACTATAAGTCTTGGCAGACAACATTTTACAGCAAAAACCAATTTTGTATCATTTTTTAAAATAATAATATGATTTATATTTTTAAATTCATAACTACCACAAAACCCCGATCATCTGATCTTTGAATTGGTACTATTATAATTTATAAGTTATGATTATTACTAAAATAAAATCACTCGTCAGATGTTTGGTTATCACTTATCATACATAATTTCGCTTTGGAACATGAAACCAAAATTAATATATGTTAAAAGTTGAAAAAATATTTTCATAAATGAAAAAATGACTTCATAGTTTATAATGACTTCGAATTAAGTTCAAAAAAGTTCTGAACTTACTCAGAAATCGTTTGAAGTATGATCATGCATTTTATTGAAAAATTGAAAACTCTAAACACAATTAATCTACAATCTACGAACCTGTTTAAGTATCTACCTATTTGAGTTTATAACAAGAATTTCATTTATGTACCATATACACACGGATATCTGATATTTCAGGTATAGGCTACTTTAAGGTGAAATTAACAACCACCGCGATCAGTGACACAACCGGGGTTTGTCTAAGGGTAGGGCCCAAATAGATTATACATTCTTTCGTAGGGCAGTTAAATACATAATTTAAAATTAATATTTCAAAACATCATAATTATTTAAAAAAAAATCACTGTGTTAATGACTAAAATAAATAAAAGTAATATTTAGTACTTACATTCTATATTCATAAAAAATTCAAAACTGAACAGAAATTCGTTATTTTTATTAAATTTTAGATTATTCCACCTCATTATATATTATACATATATAAAATGGAAAATTTGACCACCATTGTCCTAAAGACAGCCATTAACTATAACCTGTACATGTCCATATATTTTAAGGAAAGCTAACTCATTTAATAGGTTTTCTGAATTTGTATTTCTTAGGATATGTTTTAATCCGATGCGATCCATGAAAATGATCTTTCCATTTCACAAGATGATAACTTCAAGTACAATTTACATCTGTAAAAAATCTTAAGAGTATGTCAGCTCACCGTTGGTTTTCTGTCTCTGGTCCACACTTAACATAGACAAAACTCATTTACACAGAATCTTTTTTTTATGCTTTTGAGTTTTTTTAGAATAAAATCACCTATTACAAAATCGATGTAACAAAATATTTTTGAAGGAATGATATATCAATTTGTCTAAATATTGTCTCAGACCGATTTAAATACGATTTATATTTACAACTTGTTTTTTATTTTGTTCGTCGAATAATAAGCCAAATAATAATAAAATATAAAACCAATGTCATACCCTCAAAAATATTATCCTCTATAATTTTTGTAATAGGTGATTTTACTCCAAGATTACTTGTAAATCATAAAAACGTATTTAGGTGGAAGCGTTTTATCTATGTTGCGTGTGAGTCTGAGAGAGAAAACAAATTTTGCGCTGACATCCTATTAACTACTTTTATCTAATGCATCCAATGTGTTACTGGGTTTAAATGTTTAATATTATTTTCACTTTGGTTCCATAAGTCAACCTTTTTTCCAACTTTGTCATATCACTTAACATAATATTGTTGTAATAACCGACAAGATTTGACTACATTTGAGCAAAAAAAAATTATCAATACTTGATAACCAACTATAATGTGTTGAAAATGAATGAATGAAACTTATCATTTAGCTGTTGAACAATAGAATCAATAAATGGGACAACGAACTTTCCTGTCATAGTCTTCTGGATTTTACTTTGCAATCGGTGTCTTGTACTGTAGAAATGTTAGGAATATTTATTTAAATATATAATTGATAATCTATTCTAATTTCTAATCTAGTTGATTGCTTTGTGTGGGACCAGTAAATTCGTATTACAGTTTATAAATGATAAAATATTCAAAAAAAAAAATCGAATTAACCTCATTTATAAAATTTATTCAATCCCCGAAGGAAGTGGGAGTCAGGACACAGAGTGGCACCCTCTTGATTACTGCTGAAGTTTTTGGATAGAAAAATAAAAGAAATAATACTGCACAATAATTATTACCACTCCCACACTTTTTGACCTTCAAAATGTACCGTCATTCACTTTAATTTCAAGGTTTGATTGCAGAATTTAATATTACCATTTGAATATGTGATTATAATAATACTACATTCTTCAGGTATATTATCACATTGTTTTCAATATATTAATAATGACTTTCATCAGTGGCTTGCCTAATAAAGGTCTAAGTGATATGTAGGCAATGTATGTCTGAAAGTGGAAAATTATTTATCTACCAACCATTATAACTTAGTATCAACGTGTCAGATTTTTGATGTGTAAAAACCCAACTATGGTCAGTAGGGTTGGGTGGGTGGGGTGGTATATTGAATTGGAATTTTATCATACACATTGTACACTCAATACGTCTCTGTCTCCCATAATAGTTACTCCTATATATTACTATTGGTACACATAACACACACATTTATGCATGCGCAGCGTGCACAGACTAAGAATATAATATATATATATAATATAAGCCTACATATTGTATAATATGTATTTATATGTACTCAAATACTGCAATACGTGCGTGAACATTATTACGTGCGCAATTACTCGTATGTATATTATTACAAGATAAACGCACTCGATCGAAAGAAAAAAGGGCACATCTCTATTTTGTGTGTTATTTTTAGTTTCACCAAAATCGTTTCACACCGTAAAATTCTACCAAATTATCTCTTTGCACAGCGTTTGTTCGTTACGTTTTCATAATATCATTAGGTATATAATATTATGTTAATATGTACTCACGTATAATATTATGCATTTATTAGGTATTTTTGCAAATTTAACGCAACGAAGTACCCCCACCGACCCGTACACGCATTAATATTCAATACCTATACGTATGCTTTCTAATTATTGTTGTTTAATCTATTGTAATGATAATAATATTATATTGTGTACATTTCGAAATATTTCACAACATGCTTTGCCACAATATACGTACGGAATCGTTTTACATATTACTATAGTATAAGGTGATTTCATTCTGGAGAAAACTATTAATGCACTTGGGGATTGCGTGTTCATCGGTAAAATTAAATCAAAAATCGTAATACACATATTTTATAATTATGTATAATATATAATATTAACAATATAGTATGAAATGCGAAAATAACCTACTTACACATAATATAATATTTTGAATATATAGGGTTTTAAGTGAACAAATTAAAAACCTAATGCCATTACAAGAACACTAACTAGTATCATCATGCGATTAAAATTAACACATATTTTACATTAAAAATAATATCGAACATAGCACAAAATGTTTTACGTGCATTGTTGTTTCCGTAATATAAGAAAAATTCGTTGTTATAAACTGTGCTAATCAATATTTAAATAAAATTAGATAGAATAAAATAATTGTAAAACCAATAAATCCAATGCTCTGCTCAGAATATAAAATATGTTGATCTCAAAGTAGACTTAATTAAAATTAATATTATATTGTTTTGGAATTTCTAATGCATCTGATGTTTGAAAAAAATATAGAAAAAGTGTTTATTCTTAAAAAAACCCTTGGTAAAAAAAATGATTTTTGATTTTATACAGGAGAGTAATAGTGCTATATTTTAATATCACTTATAAACTATAGATTTCTGTTCTATTCTATGCCAGTGTTCTTATGATATCTGAAAGTAAGATATGTTTGTTCATGTAAATGTAAACTCACAAAATAATTTTGCATTTACATATTAACCGAAAAAAGTGAAATCTGTATGTATAATACGCAAAATATTTTCACCCCCTCGTCCGGAATGGCCCCTGATTCGGCTTGACTATAATATAATTAATGTTCTCTCTGGTTGCTAGATATCGATTTTGCTGCAGGAACATGATGCCATAACATCGTATTTCATTAAGTTTTCGCGACGTGAGCTGCTGACGTTAATATTATAATATGTGCGCGTACAACTCACGATAAACATTCAACGTACCTCTCGTTTTTTTTTTTTTTTTTGATGTGTGCCGACTTCGATGGTCACTACTCACGTCTCACACCGCAAGCTGTAGTTGCAGTCTGCACATGCGTGTAGATCCTCTCTAGTATTTACTCGTAGGGTAGGTAAACCTATATTATAATGGATTCTGTATTTAGTATATCTTACAGCCGAACATTATTGGACATACGTAATAATATCATAACTTCGAACACAATATATTATAGAGATATACGATGTTTGTTTATTTTTTTCAACTAGAGACACAGGCAATACACGCTTTTAAGAACGACGTTATGTAATGTTTATCGCACCACTCCAACTATATAGTTCGAATTTACGTCGACTGACGCACGGACGTAATTGAACTTTATCACTCTGTTACGGCTAGTTATTTTTATTTATCATGTGTGAGCGTTGGAATGAGCTAATAATATATATTCAAAATATGCTATCTCGTACGGCCGTACCCACACTGCGCTACAGCACGCGTTAACGATAAAATATAATAACACATAATATTGTGCCTGGCGCAGTCATAGTTTATTACGAATATGCAATATTTAATGGGCGTTTTAATTGTTGCTGGTCAAAAACCGCGAAGACGACGAGGCATTTGCAAATTGTTACCTATTTTAAACACACGGCGGATACACGTGGCATAGTGATAATGATAATTGATTTTAATAATATTTTTAGGTGCTTGAGACGATTCTTTGTCCGACTTAATGTCTGAGAGTACAAAGGTTGTAATTTGGTTTACCTTGAAGATTGGTGACAGTTTATGCGACAAAATAATACATACCTAGTAATGTAACAAATATGTTGGAACTGTAAATTATTATTGTGTGTAAAATTTTGATTTCTACTTCGACAATAAATAATTATAGGAACTAATTTGATAGTATGCCACACCCATTTTCTAAGAGGTTTGATGTTATACATCTTAATGATATTTTAAGAGAAATTAAAAACTAAAAATTGAAATAAAATAAAATACTAATTCAAATTATTTTAATATGTTAATTCATATTTTTTTTTTATTGTACTTATGTTACTATCGTACCATAATATAATTAAAAATATTATTTCTAAAAATTATTTTATTTACTTATTGTGTAAAAAAAAAGATTACAGATTATATATATATTCTTTGTATTTTCAATAATAAAAAAAATATCTACAAGCGGTCCCACGGTATATCATTGTCCGTCAGTGTACCATTTACACTATTGAGAAAACAGATTTGTGTGGGATATATCGAAAGGCTACAGTTTTTATTGATGAGAAACCAAATTTTCACCTTTTCCAAAACGATACAAATAATGACTACCATGCATCATTGTGTTTTTTTTTATTTTGACATCACTTGTACGAAATGACTATTCAGGACTTAAGAACCTATAAATTATATAAAAAAATGAAAATGATATCACAAGTCTACTTTTTTTCTAAAAATGTCAATCATAATTATCATAATTCATATTACATCCATTAAAATTGAATCACAAAAAAATATATTGTTTTTTTTGTGAAAAAAGGTGGTAAAAATATTAAAATAGATCTTAGTTAAGTATATAATGTATGAATTTATAATATAACTATTTAAAATGAAAACTCTTTATTAACAAAAAGCTCCAAAATGCACGTTTGTAGTAATAAATAAACTTTATTTCTTATATTACCATATAATATATAAACTGATATGCATATTTAATATTTATATAATACAGCTATAGCAAGGGATTATAATTTTAAAATGTAAGTGATGGTAGTTTAAGATTGATCTATAGAACCCTAATAGTCCTTAAGAAATTCTTGTAAATAAGAATTTTGATATTATATATAAACGTACTTTAAAACTACTAGAAAGATACATATTATAACCTTGCACATTTATCATTGAGATGTTTTAAACTCATTTTTTAAATTTATCCAGTTTTTCGACTCCACAGCTCAATAAAAATCAATTTATTAATCATAACACAACGTCATATGAGAATAAACTGTTGCGTATTTGTGTCAACTGGTGACCGATATAAAATGACTAATAGTTTTGAAAAAAAATTATTACGTTTGTTCGTATATTTAGTTAGCTACAGCCTACAATCCATATCTCGAAATTCTCACGTTCGAAACGGTGTATTTATCACTATAATATTATGAACCCATACGGTTTCGTCACCCAACCCAGCGCACACGTCATATTTTTCTCTGTCAATAATGTTTTTTATCCAAAAAATGCTAACTTCTTATTTAAACACATTATGAAATAATTGCGAGGACCCTATATGTTATTATATTATACTATACGATATAACACGCGTGTGTGCTGAGCATAACGAACGGTTCGCGACAATACAATCTCTGTCGTTCGTTACGGTCGACACGTGACAAGTCGGCGACCGACATATCGTGACAAAATATTGGACGATCGTGCCGGAACGTTCCTCGGTGCACCGATACGAACTCAGCGGGATTGCTGCAGGAGCTCCCTCGTCCGCAATAGATGCACTGGAATTGGCAGTGTCAAAGGAAACTCGCAAAAGCCGTCTTCTTCGCGAGGGCTCGTCCAATGGACAAAGGACAAACTTCGTCATCGGTACGAACACAACCGGACGCCAACGAACGGGGCACACGTCAACTGCATCAGGACATCAACCAGACCTGCATTGCTGCTGGAATGTCCGATGCTCTGCTTTCCGCGCTACGGTGCCATTGTGATTACCCGCAGCCGCCGGATGCTGACCTCATAACCGTCGACGTCGATCACGCTGCAGGAGCCGACGAAGTTAAAAGGAACACGACTCGCGGATCCAAGGACGTCGAATCGCGACCGAATTTGAAAAGATCGGCGTCTTCGTCGTCTTGGTGGCAACGGTCGAAAAGATTGGTGACGGAATTCGTCGTCGATGTCACGTGTAACGTTTGTCTTTGCTGTTAAATATCGGATAGTGTGAGTCAGACGGGATGGGGCACGATCTTCGGGTCCAGCTTTTTCTACAACATATTTTTTTTTTTAACGCGCACATTCGAAATAAATTACAAAATATAAAATAGTACATTTTTTTGTTACTAAAAATTTCTAAATGAAAAATTCATAGTAAATTTATGTCCGATAAGATGTAAATTAGTGATGATGGAAATTATGAACGGTGGAGTGCAATGTAGGTAGTACCATTTAATCATTGAATCAATAGTTAATATCTAATTGTGTAGGTAAATTATTAAGGGTTTTTAACTATTTAACCTCTTCGGGTGAGGTAACAATAATTCATATTAATCTCGAACGCTTAAAATATAATTCGTTATTGAAGTAGTTGTGGTGACTATAGGATCTTTGAATGAATAATTTTTAAATGTGTGCAATAAGTCAATTTGTGTATAATATTATAATATAGAATTAAGAACATACATATTTTTCTACCTAGTCTTATAAATTATATGTATTATTTTTAAATTTCAGACGGTACAATAGTATAGGATCATACAGAGTGATTCACTATACATGTTTACCCTCAAATTTTAATTTAATAATTAATTTATTCAAATTATTTTTTAGAAGTTTTTAAATATACTTAAAGGCTATATCTTAAAATCGTTGATATCTTTTTTTGTATTTAAGGATAGTGTCTTAGGTGATACAAATTTCTGTTTTTAAAATAAGATCCCTTTTTCATTGTGAATTATTCAGTGTATAATTTTTTTGGAAATGTTGATGTATCTAATTCATGATATTCAATTATTGAAACATTTGTACTAAAAATGGTTTGCCATAATATTATATAGTATTTAGCGTTCTAGCCTAATCTAGGAACCTAGGATCTAGTATGTGGTATACTTTGATCATCTATATAAATTATAAATATTGATAAATTATTATAAATTATTAAAGTTATTAAACTATTATACAGCACTTTATATTTCAAACCCATTATAATACACATAGTATCTTAGTACGCAAAGTTAAATAACTCAAAAAGTAATCGTTCGAATTTTTATTTTGATTCATTCAAATGTTCAGATAAATCATCTATATTAAGTTATATGAGTAGTATAAAAAACAGAAGTTTGTATCACCCCCAGGGCAGGTCAGTTTTGGTTCCTAATAGATCTTTAATTCGGACTTGATTTTGTTTTTTGTATTGGTTTGTAAATTGATCATCTCATACACCACTGTACAGCAGGTTTTGTTCAATTTATATTAAAATATTATGTAGCCTGATATACCGTATTTTTTTATCCTAAACCGCATACCCGTATAGTATTTACGAACTCTTTTTCTATGTACTTGAAGTTTCGGATACCGCAAAATGGTTACCGCTGTTTACTTGAAGATTCAATAGATATCGCGCATACCTATAATAGTCAACCTTAAAGCAAAGCCATGATGGCTCAATTTTTTTAGAATATATTTTTTTAAAACGTTATGTCCAAAACGTCTTTCAAATGTGCGAGGCCCGTGGCAGGGGCTCCGCAGGCCCTTACCTAAGGCTGCCTCTGACTACTGCAGTGTAATATAGACGTTTACGTCATAATAATTATATAATTTATAAGTTTACGGTCACGGGCTGTCATTTATTCATCTCTTCTCCTGTCAATCGACTTAACCTTTGCATTGAAATGAGCTCTGTAATCAATGTTTTTTCAGTACTTCTATACTCGTTTTAAAACTCTAAAATTGTCACAAAATAAAATAAAATATATTTTGTGATACACTTTACGCTCAATTATAGTATATACCTAGGTACTTATATAATAAAATATTAATAATCTTGTGCGAGGGACTGCAAGTAATGAGTTCCTACTTCAACTAATTTTCAGATACTTAAGCGTTAGCATCTAATTTAGAACCTACTCCTATTTTTTTTTTTTTAATTAGAAACCACAGGACAGTACTTTATTTACAACTTTGTACAAAAGATGGTATTTATTTTTTTTATGGAAAATCTTTATAAGTTTTTATAGACGATACAAGATATTTATGTAATAATTATGTTTAATATTTGGGTAAAAGGTGATAAGTAACCATGATTGCAGACATACAACCTTATAAGTTGTAACCATGACTGGTAAAACCCAAGCAGACTAAGAATAGGTATATTTTATTCTAAAAGCAAGAAAAAAATGTTAGAAATGATAAATATTCTTAGTTATGGAGTTCATTAAATTAAGATAAATAAACTTTTGTGTTTAGAATGTTAAATTTATTTGTAAACATACATAATTGGTTGACTTTTTTACTGATTAGTAGAAAATTAAATTGTGGTTATACTTTAATTCCCACTGCATAAAATTAACTCGATTATTATATTTTTCACGAAATCACGAATAAAAATTACTTTTATTTAAATTCGAATTTGATGAGTTTATTTTTATTTTGTTATTTGTTTTTTAGCCAAGTGGATTTCTTAGTAAGACTATTGGGTACGAAGCTATAAAAGATTTATATCCAGTAAAAAGATGGGACTCAAATTTCAAATACTGTCTTCGAGTAGTCGTCACTAATGGCTCTTATTTATTACAGGTGACTGATTTTAAACATTCTTAAAAGTATAAATAATTAATGTTTGTCACATATTATTCGAATTACTTCTTTTTAAACACTTACGTGACGTTGATTTGCATAACCAATACGCCGTATTAACTGTTTATATTTGTTTACAGACTACCAATCAATATTTGAGAGATCAAATTCTTTACTCAATCCTTTGGAAGGTTCGTTTCAAACTCAATTGTATGTTGACACTATTTTTTAGTAATAATTTTTTTTTAAACATTCATTCACAGAAAAACGTTCAGGAAACCCAAACACTTTTGAAAAGTCAATCCGATCCAGACGATATGTTAAAAGAATTGCAGGTAATGCGTAATAATGTTATATTTATCTAGTTAATACCTAATTGCGTTGTCCCTTCGAAACGTTTAAATGTGTCACGTGTTTAACAGAATATAGTGGATTTTGCCAAAAACATTCCATTGGTCGATGATGAAATATTTCATATGCCAACTTTTATTGCGAGTACGCTAATGACAAGAGTATGTTTCTATTTACACATTAAAATTAAATCATCATTATTGTTATGAATTTAGTACTGACAATATTTACAAACCCACATAATTTTTAAAAAATTTTTTTGACATCTAGGACCAGGAAAAATATTGCAAGCAATCATGGGAAAAGGCGCTAATCGGTACGTTGCGCCCGTTGATTGAAGACTGTCCCCCGTCCGCCGAAATGTGTTCGTTTTTATCGCATCATTGCAAAGACCAAAGTAGCCTACCTATTATTAAAGATTCCTTAGTTTACACCATAACAAGAATACTCAAACATAATTTTGTGAGTGCATGGTTAATAAAATAAATGTTTACGTCTACACTTTTTTTATGTATAATATTATAATGTTCACGATTGTTTCCGAACATTGCAGGACTTTGCGAGAACACTGACGGCTCGCACATTAGTACAAGATTATATCAAGGCTCTTTACATCCAGGACCAAAGCGGCGAGTCAATTAGATATTTTCTATCGAGGTAAGCAAAGCCGAGTGTTCAATTCTTTTCCGTATCGTCACAATATTATAATACATATCTAAACACAGGTATAATATTGTTCGTCCTAAAAATGTGTAACGATACCTGTGCAAATACACAATGTATAAATGAAATAAAATAGTTTGACAATAATTTTCGCCATGCCTGTTTAGAGTCCACAGTGCCAGCGCTGTGTGCCCTCACAACAGGGTACTGCCGAACATGGTGTCCACCTGTATTACTGCCATATACTCCGCATCAGAGGAGTTGCCGGTTAACTGTTCGGAAGCCGAATTCGATTGCTATTACACCAATCACCTGAGATGCTACATTGTTGTTCTTCAAAACATGTAAGACACACTTGATATTATAATATATTATATACATTCCACACGCGTATGATGCGATGATATATGTACTCGTGTGTCATAGCCGTTTATCTCTTAAACCGACCCCCCCCCCCCACCGCAACCGTCACTTGCCCTTGTCTATATTTAGCGAATATTACCGTAGGTGTTGTTATTATTTATTAATTAACACGCCCAAACCTGTCTCATTTGTCAACAGATCAGAATACAGCGATTGGCTGTACGGACTTGCTCAACTGTTGCGTCCACTGCCGTTTCCCGCATTGCTGTTAATTCGTTCAATTTTTATGGAGTGAGTATTATAGTGTTATTGTTTTATTATTCGGATTTTTGATTCCAAACGAACTGGTAATTTACACAAACACGTGTTCTAGTTTCCGAGCATATATAAGTCAGGGATGCAATTTATAAATTTTAAAATATGAAATGTTTTTGTTTTCTTTATTATCTAGATTTTACTTTTAAAAAATAGTTTTTCTACAGCCCTCGGAAGTTTCCACAAATCAATTTAATATATGACCGTCCTACATTTGTCGGTTGAGTCTCGTTCTCCCTTTCGTCCATGATTTTTATTTTTCCTCGATTCGATCGTTATCGTGATTCGTAACCACTTAAAATAACATCGTTTTAAATATTTAAACCAAATATTTTTTAAAAACTAATATAATATATTTGTGTATCGAACACATCAAAATAATATCGTTGTATACTTGTATACATATTATTATTTAATAAACCTACGAACTAAAACGATTTAAGTCATAGTTTTTAACCTTAGCAAAATGAGTTTAAAGTCATAAACAAAAATAAATTAATCTAACTTTCGTTAATTTGGTCAACTGGGCCTATTATTTTAAAACTGTAACCAACAATTGAGTTGTGTATCAATATTTTCAATTTTTAAATTCGTTCACTGAACGGCTGATCTTATAGTGTTGTGATGAAAAGTCGGCGTTACTTTCTATTTCAGTAATAACTAATATTATGATCTATTTTTAATCCAGTAAGTAATTACTGCCTTTTTTATTAATTACTAAATACTAATTAAACCTAACCTACTGAATCTACATGGTAAGTGTGTTTTTATAGTATTACGATTTACGATACTACCAAATTAATGAAATGTGCAGAAGGTTGTATAGATCTAAAATAGTAACTAAAATTGGTTAACGAACATTATTTGGAATGCCAGTATATTGCCTTTTGTTCTTTATTCAATTAACAAACAATGCATAGGCAGTAGGCACATAAGCTACGGTGTGCCTAGATATTTTTTTGGCGGGGTTGGAAGGTTCAACACTTTTACTAGAACGTATTCCAAATGTATTTATTTCACTAGGTAGTACTGTTTTTCTAAATTTAAAAAAAAAAATTTGGAGGGGGGGGAGTTGAATACCTCGTTTTCCTAACCTAAGCACTCTCCAGCTTAGTAAGCTGGATATGTATAGCTGCAACAAACCTTAACTATGTATTTTATATTTTTTTAGTATTTATACGTACCTGCGTGGTACGTACGTAACACGTGTTGCCTAACATTTTATTATACATCAATCTTTGTATAAATAATTAGATATATGTAAAATATACTTATTCGACCCGTCTATACGTCGTATACGCATGTGGTATTGTCCTAGATTCTTTATAGTAGCAAACAACACAATTTTTAAACACGACGTGTTTATGACACAAAATAATGTATATTCTAAAAGAGTTTGACAACCATTCTGCTTCTGACACCATAATGGGTTCATCCAGAACACCAGGTCCCATGAGAACCGCTGCTTGATTTCTATTGTATGTGGTTGCTATTTATTGTTTCACATAATGGGACGGCGATTTATGAAAATTTAAATTTGTGGCACTTCGTAACCAATTAACCATTGTTTTTTTTTTTGTTCATTTTAGGGACATTTCCTCTGTGATATTAAAAATAGGACTGCATGAAGATTGTGAAATTCATAAACAGGTGTTAGCTGTCCGTGAGACAAAAGACGGCTGGTTCGATCTGTGTTCGCCGATCGAAGCTGTGTTCTGCGGAAGTTCAATTGTTTGGACTCAATTGGTACGTTTCTGAATTATTATACATTCATTTTAGTTGAATAATAGAGCAAAGTGTAAACTATACCCAACATACAATTTATAAATTAAATGAAACTTTAGTCTGTGGCTTGGTGAGGCGCGGCCGTACGCTCTATCTGCGGAGATGCTCTGAGTGTACGTAATGGTCGCTGTTGCTAGCTCCTGGATAGATGATCATCCAGGATTTTTAGCAACAAAATTCTTGCTACATATGAAATACGTGTTCCGTACCAATAGTTCCCCCTACAAACAGCTAATCGCCATAGTTGCCTGGCTTTAAATCAATAAAAAAAAAAAACTTTAGTCTTGTAGTCTTTATATAAATTATGAAAAGCGGTTTTAGGTTTTTAAACGTTTATATTACATTCAATTGAATCACAATAGAATACAGTAAAAAGGGAACACTTATCCGGCTTCATAACAATCATAATCTTCCAAGAGTCTTCGCTGCCACTGCCACCCCCTTCTATATTTCCCTATCCTGCAGAGTTTCCTTCCAGTCTTAAAATTTCGTCCCAAAATCCTGGTTTACCACGTCAAACCATAGCTTCCTTTAATCTATCGGTATTTCCTTACTACCTAATATTCTTTAGCTACCTCCACAGTCGTTTTTTTGACTCTTAAGTTTGAAAAATATATAAATATGATATTATACTATTATATTGTAACTGATTTCTTGTTAGACTATAGAAATATAGTTAATAAATATTGCATATTTTATTTGGGTTTGTTATATACATCATATTTTTTATAATTAGCTTAAAACGTTGATGGCTTGCGAGCGCTGCAAAAAAAAGAAACTATTGAAAAACTTGAAAGCCAAGCATCTGGGGACGTGCGTTTCGGAAGCATTAAAAAACAACAAAATCGTGATGGATGTTTTGTGCTTAATGCTTGAGTGGATGGTTGTGGAAGACTTGCATCAAAGAAATCAGATTGTTGATACACTTAAGTCCACAGAATTTGGCAGAAAAGTATACGATGAGTTTATGTCGAGGCAGAATCAACTACTTGAATTGGTAAGATAAATATAATATAGGTACCATTATCGATTTTTAATGATGTTTACACTAGGCTGTTTGAATACCTCGATTTTATGTCAGGATTCCGTGTAAACTTTGTTCAAGAAAACGTTCGATCCAATTGACGAATAATTTATGTACCTACAGTTCAAAATAATATTTAGTGTTTATCGTTAATCATTAAATTTCATGGTATTCGACTTATTTTATTTAAAACCCGAGATAATGACTATATAGAAAAACTAAGAATTTAATCTTATTAATATTAAATATACTTCATTCGATTTATTCAGGGTGATTTTATAATTAATATTTGAAAGATTAGATTTTGGAAATCTGGCTTTTCCCACAATTTATTTAATAACCATATTATATTAATTTCATTCACAGCAACGAAAAGGAGGTCCACAGAATTTATCATTACCGGCTCGAGGCACTGACTTGGACCTGAATTCCATGTTTGATTGTGGCCCTTTCGGTAATTTAGAGTCGGTCGACTTGGCTTTTACCAATGTTACAGATACTTGTGCCAATACGTTGATTAAGTTACCATCGTTAAAAGTTCTTAATTTGTGGGGTACTCAGGTATGTGTGTGCTTCTCAAAAATGTTTTATGAAACAAATAAAAATACAAATGGTATAAATTTAAAAAAAATAATTTTAGTTTGGTGATTCCGGGCTATTAATCATATCGGATCATCTGACCAACTTGCAAGTTTTGAATTTGTGTGAGACCAAAGTTACTGACAGGGGAATTGTATCGCTCATAAGTAAGACGCGTGTCTAATTTTTGTTTATTTGACTGTTTTAACGATAAATTTATTAAAAAAACCCGATTTCTACAGGTCTAATCAATTTGAAAAAACTCAATTTAAATAGCACTAAAGCAACGGTTCGATCCGTGGACGTATTGAAAAAAAAACTACCAGGTTTACACGAAGTAGATGTCAGATACTCATTTGCCTGGTAAAAGGTTTTTTTTTTGTTGTTATAATAAATATTATTATAATGTGTTCAACATAAAATGGTTTTTATTATTTTTTATTTTTGTTGACAATCTGCCTGATAAACACATTTTACATGCAACTTTATAATAATATAATAAAAAATAACATTAATATATTTAATATTATTATATAACTGTTTTACTCTTCGAGTATAAAAAGACTGTGACCCTGTTTTTTTGTTTTTTTTTTATATATATAATATTTATATAAAATATATATATATCATTATACTTTTACCTTTGTTTATAATAATGTTATCAAATAAGTAAACTAAACTTAAGGCGATGAATAATAATCGTTCATTTAATATTCTGTTACAAATAATTAAGTAAATAATGCTTAAGTGACATCGCATTTGAGAGACGATACCACAACGTTATATTATCTATAGTCGTGCCTTTTTTCATTAAATTGCTAATTATATAGCGTATAAGTATATAATATTATTATATTACTCGTATCAAATTTTACTTATAGAAACGCTCAAAGAATTTCAATTTCCATTACGATTTTATTCTATTCTTAGATAGTCAAATATTATGTTATAATATTTGTTTATAATTTTTTTTTAAATCAATTTTTTTATCGTACAATATTCGTATACATGTGTAATGAGTAATGACGAATTTCGACGAACAAAACACTTTCACGGCGGGTTGTTTGTATTTAGATTCCGTTTTTTACGTACCATAAGTATTATATTGAAACTAATATGCACGGAATATTAATTATGTGTATGTTAAAATAATACGACATTTTTACACTAAAGGGTACGAACTGTGAGGGTAAAGAATAACTAAAACGATTACACCAGGTAAAATGATTTATACCTGTGTCATAAAATGTAAGTACTTAGCTAAAATATTATAACTTAACTACAGTATAATATAATATATAAAATATAATATTATAACCATTATTATTATTATTATTATTATTATTATTATTATTATTATTATTATTATTATCGTTATTATTATCTGCTATATTGAAGCATAAAATATTTTACATATATAATTCGTAGAACTCACGTACATTATTATGTTGAAATAACTTGTATCATGTAAAATCTACGATTAATCTCTCTATAGTGCTAAACTAATTAGTACATATCGCTATGTTGTTTTTCTTCTTAAATGTATACTTTTTTTGTATCATCCACGACGTATAGAATATAAGTGTAAACATTCAACATTAATTTATATAAATCTAATATCAATATAAAAAAAAACATCTAAATGATTTTGAAATTATTTTGTTCGCCTTTATTTCGGTTATATTTTTAACTACCGTGTTTTTCTTTTATTATGTTATGTTTATAAATCAATGTTATAGCTTTTTAAATGAATAATTTCAACGATAGGTGGGGGGGGGGGAATTGCGTTGATTGTATCATAATATTATTTACCTACATATTATGCGGTAGAAGTCGTATAAATGTATAATATAGGGGAATGACAAGTGACAACTAAATGAACGAACAGAATCCAGTGACGCAAAAACCTTTTTTCTTTTAGATGATTTAAAAATTAGTATTGATCACATTTTAACATTTATGTATTTACCAAATTGCATTAATTGACAAAAAACAAACACATTTTTCAGTCAATTTTAATATTGATTCGGCTTAAATGCATTGATTTTCTTTTTTATGCAATGTTGGTTGGTTCAAATAAGGAATTTGTTGCTGTGATATTTCTACATAAATACATTATTTTACGATAGCTGACATTTCATATTCTATCAATATACCTGTGTAATTTGAATTCTAATTCCATGAACGATTTTTGATGTGTATCACTCAGATAAGTATAATATAAAATTATAATATACACACCATTAAGTATAGTATGAATAGCAATGGTATATAATTACTTTTCTTTCACACAGGTACAAGAGTTTTTCAATGCATGAATATCGCAATGAATATTATAAATACCAAAGTAAAACTTTTGTTGCAAAGAAACCTTTGTGATTTTGATAGTCAATTATTTTTGTTTGCACGCTATATAATACAATGAATTATATTGGCCAAATATTAAAAAACACTAAATTGGTGTTCTTGAACTCTTCGACGTTGAAGATAATCATATTATTGTGTATTTATATTTATAAAAAAACTGGCTAAACTGGTTCAATTTAAAACTAACTTGATTTAGGTAATATTTAATAATAATAATTATACTTTTATTCCATTAAAAATTAAAAACTGTTTGATGGTCTTTGTTTGAATTTAGTATCGTATATATTGAGTAAATGGTTTTACCGTATTTTTCTAAGTATATAGTATAATACTGTAATATAATAACATTTTAAGGGTATACTGTATACCTACTAGTATAATTATTATTATTTATATTATCTGCTTATAATATGATATTATTACAAAAATATGCAAATTGATAAAATTTCGATAGTTATAGTAGGTAGGTAGTTACTCATAATTAATAAATTGGTTTTATTTTGCATATTATACTATAAACATATAATTTAAATTAATAGCTTTTAACTTACTGCATGATACCTGTATAATTCATTTGAATCCATCGCATTTAAAATTGGTAATAATTTACTAATGGCATTTTGAAGAATCAAAAATAATATACAAACATGTTTGGTTTAAATACAATATGTTATAGTTTTAAAATATGTTGTCTTTTTTTGGGCTGTTTTTGAATGTTTGAAATTGTCTTCATTTTTCGATTTATGATAATACCATTTTTGTTTTTAAGTCCAATGACTTGAACATTTAATATAAAATTCCTCATAAGTTCTCATAGAGTAGGTAATTACTAGAGCTAGGATTTTGGTGAAATTTGCATTTTTTCCTCTAAGTGTTATACATTTCTCACCAAAAACTAAATTTGTAATATAACAATTTAAAATATGTAATTTTTATTTTGCATTTTCTGCATTTTTGGTGTTAAATGGATTTAATTACATTTATAAGGTTATTTTTAAGTAATATTACAAATATTAGGTTTATTTTGTGTATTTAAACTAATTTTTGTTTATTTATAGCTTTTTTAATATGTTCTGTAAAGGTTATCCCAATAAACTAGTACCTATAGGCAATTACCTACTTCAGTCCATTGATATTGAAAAAGTAATATAATGAATTGTCGCTTTATCCGATAAGATTAAATATCGAACGAACCCATAATTATTTAGGTATACAAAAGTAGCTTTAGTAGTGAATTCGACACGTACCTATGCGGTTCTACCAATCTTAACTGTACCTACAAAATTCTGAAAATTAAGTCAACAGTAGGAAGCCGTTTACGTAGTTTTGTGAGCGAGTTTGATGCTGATATTTTTTTACGGACGGTATGGTGCTTTTTTGCAAAGTTTGTAATGTTGAAGTTGCCCCCGAAAATAAATTTACAATTCAACAACACATCAGTCGAGATAAGCATGCCCGTGGAATTTAACGAAAACTGAATGAAGTGAAACAAAATAATCAAGTAAGTACTATATTAGATAATTCAACAAATAATAGTGATCAATCGTCATTTAATTTAGAGCATTGTGAAACATTATTAGCAGCGAATATTCCACTTGCTAAATTAAATAACACAAATTTTAGAAATTTTGTAGAAAAAAATATAAAATTAAAAATCCCAGAAGAGTCTACATTGCATAAAAATTATCTTGAAAAATGCTATTTAAATGCAATACGAAATATTAGACACTATGTAGGTGATAAAAAATTTTGTTGTTAATGTAGATAAAACGACTGATATTGAAGTCCGCTGTGTATTAAATATCGTTATTGGTACCCTGGAAGCAGAAAATTCAGGAAAAATATTTTTGCTATATTCTGATGTCTTGGAAAAAACAAATCATTAAACCATTGCAAAAGCGTTCGATAAAGCCATGTTTACATTATGGCCTGAAAGAATAAAACACGATAATGTACTCATTTTTGTATCTGATGCTGCCCCATATATGGTGAAAGCAGGAAGAGCCATTTGCACTCTGTATTCAAAAATCTTACCTGTGTGGTGTTGATGAAGTTGCGGAAGAAATAAGATTAAATTTTCAAGGTGTCAATAAACTTATAAGTTGCGTAAAAAAAATACTTTTAAAATCACCATATCGTACACAAATTTTTAAAACTCTTGCTCTAGGAATTTCTTGCCACCCGATCCCGTAATCACGCGATGGGGAACCTGGCTAAATGCTGTAAATTACTATTGTGAGAATTTTTCTTATGTAAAAAAAGTTTTGCTTGAATTAAATCAAGATGATTTGACTAATATAAAAGAAGCAAAAGAACTTATGTCTAAATCAAGGTTAGAGGCCTATCTTATTTATATAAAATTTAATTTTGGTTTCATTCCTTCAAGAATAAAAAATCTGGAGGCTTCTGGAATCTTATTATCAGAATCTATTAATAAAATAAATCAAATTGAGACTACATTGCCCCTTGTTATCGGAGAAACAATATCAAACAAACTGAAAAATGTTTTGATGAAAAATAATGGGTTCAAAGTTTTGAAAAATATATCTGCTATTCTGGACGGTGAAAATACAACAATAGTAGAGATGGTATTCCGGAAGACCTAACTTTAAATGATATGGTTCGTTTCAAATATGCCCCAGTTACTTCTGTGGACGTTTAACGAAGTTTTTCTTCATATAAAAACATTTTATCTGACCGCCGTCGCAGCTTCCTGTTTGAAAATCTTAAGAATCATCTAATTGTGCAATGCAATGATATGTGTACACTGGAAAAAAATATATAATATATTTTTCATTAAATTATTTTAGTTTATGCTTTTATTGATTTTTCGGAATAATTATATTAGGAAGCGGTTACGTTCACAAGTCCATTATGTTCATGATTAATAATTAATAATAATATTTATTTTTAAAATACATTTTTTTCGCTCATCTAAGTACATTTTTTTGGTCATTCTTTAAGTTCATTTTTTAGAATTTTTAGGTCATTTTTGCACTTTTTTGGTGCATTTTTGTGTTTTTTTTTTTAGGTCATTCAAATCCTAGCTCTAGTAATTACACTAGAACGCAATTACACTACTCAAACTTAAGCGTTTGAGCAATTATTTTGTTAACACACGTATAAAATCCAAACAAAAGTTTGTGAATTAAATTGTAGTTAAAAATTCATAAGATTTCAATTTTAATAGGTACTATTCAGCTTGACCATTTAAGACAAGATTCCTCTTAATTTTGTCTTATAGACATTTAAAAATATCATACATATATATTTATAATTTAAAAATATTGATCGCAGACTTCAAACTTTTCACCTTTATGTACTTATATTAATATATTATTTTTATACACAATGACTTTTAAAAAAATATTTAGACTAATTTTATGTTATTTATACCACAAAACTTTTCACACCATTATATAATTCATTGGAATTTATATGAAGTTATAGTAACAATGATATAGGAATAGGATATAGTGTTATACATTTTTAACAACTAATAAACGCAATATTTTTGTCAAAAATTAGTTCAACCTATCGTATTACTATTAATATTTAGTGTAAATTAATTATAAAATTACTCTATAACAGTGACCTATTAAGTTATAAGGTATACTCTATACAGCGGAGCGAGTTCGCTGATTTGTTTATTTATTCATTTATTTATATATTACTCGTAGTAACTATATTTGCAATTTCGTTGTATAGCCGTATAGGTATGGTATTTATGTAGCAAAAGTATAATTCGGATAAACGTCAACGTTGGTTGGTTTTATCTGAAAGTCAATCACATGCACATGCAATAAACATTACCCATATAATGAATCACTGATTCATCTGAACAACGTTGTGGATCGCAGAGGCTGAGACTGAATCTTCAAAACATTAATCTCGACTGAACAGTTATTCGTAAGATTATATTTCGATCGTCAGCAAATTCCTTGAATCGTGGTATTCATCCGGTCCACAACAGGTCGCCTCCTCACTGAAGGTCATTTATAGCTGCATTCCGTTTATAACAATACTTTGACTGGCAACAAATCTCCAAGCGCAGGTTTGACAATAAGTAATAAAGAAACATTTTTATTTTTATCTTTAGCTTTACTATCAACCGAAATATTTATTAAGAATAATAAGTATTTTTGGAATTGTTGCGAGAGCTATTCGTAAGTCTCATAATTTATTTTAGCATCAAACCAGAAGTTCGTTTTCATCGACATTTAACCATGATATTAAGTTTCAAAAGATGCTTGCTAAGAGTTAAAATATAAAAATACATGACAAATTTCGTCAAACTTTTAGGTACCTAGATATTGACAACTCAGTATGAAAAAATATTTACAATTAGTTATTCTGCCATATTGTAGTATAGGTAACATGATATTAGAATACTTCAATGACCAAAACATTTTATAATTATTAAATATTTTAATTGCTAACTTGGCTAACTATAATAATGTTCACTGAACATTGTAATAGAATAAACATATAAATATTATCAAATTAAAATTATAGATATTATCTTACACACGTATTAAACTATAGAATAAAAATATTTAAATAATCAAATTCAATATGAAAAACTTGATTTCCATCTTGAATTTTAAAAAACTGGCAAACAATGTTTTATTGTGTACATGTATGGCGACGTCTTAACAGTAAAATATCATGCAGTAAAATTCAATAATAATTTGGGATGGTTTCAAGTATGGCACCAGCACCAGCATATTTTCCAATGATACCAAACATTTTTTCATGGAATGTCATTCTGTCTGGAGACGAACAGTGACGCTTGGAACTCTGTGTCTTAATGTTGCAATCGCAACACATATTTTAGATGGGTGGCGGTACTGCTATCTTATATTGCACTTGTATTGTCAAATATATAGTATATGTCATTTAGCACCTATATGAGCTTAAGTTTAATGTTCAAACTGTTGAATTGTTAATTGATATAAAATAAAACAAATACCTAAGTATTTATATCAAATTTATTACAATTTAGATTTTAATATTTATACTTTATAGTAAGTATACAATTATATTAATTATTTTTCTATGAATACTACCTATACTATTATTATATATTATTATTATAGATAAACTTATGTGTGTAATACGTAATGGTATTGTTAAAAATTATGTACTTTAAATATTTAATTAAAAATTAACAAAAGCGCTTACTCAAGGACAACTCTACGATCTTCTACATAAATTATTATGCCTGAATTTGTTCGTCAAAATAAACGATAACTTATTAATGAAATCAAATTTTGGTTACGCATGAAATAAATTAAGTTAACTTTTAGTTAACTTACCTACAATCTTTGAGAATCACCCTGTATAAACGTACCTAAATAAAAAAAATATTTGTCTTATCATGCTTTATGAATAAAACCGTTTTCGCTTTATATAGGTAAACAGATTGCAAGACGATTACAAATATGTATTGTTGTTATTTTGCTATTTAGATAACGTTTTATACCTGTATAGACATAAAAGTTTTTATGCATGTACACAGATTCATCATTCACAGTCGCATACAACGTGATCTACCTATATAATATACTTAATATACTACTGTGCCTATATTTACCGATTTGTCACACAGATTTATACATCAAAAGCCAAATTTACGATCGAGACGTATCAAGCCCAAATAATCGAGTTGTAAATGCAGTCGCATTTTATTATACTGAGGTTTCGGTCCACTGAAATACGGGGATTGTATTGAGTTCGATTTTCTTCATCCGTATTGAACAATTTGTACTATTATAATATATTATCTATGAATTTCCGGAACAACAATGATGGGCCCGTCATAATAATATAGACGGTACAAAAATATGTGTAATATACAAATCTGCAATGCCATCTTTAAAATATGTGTCGTCAAAGCGTATAAATATAACGGCATTTGTTTTGGATGTGTTTAAAGATATGTCGAACTATTATTGAACATATATTGTTGTATAGCCGTATATTATAGGTTGTATCGCTGCAGTATATAGTAGCAGGTATCTTAGATTTGCAGCCGAATCCGATCCGATTTCTTTTCGATTTCTGAACAGCTAAACATTTTTTATCGGATTCTATTGTGTCGCATGTGTTTAATAATAATTATAACTATATTGTCAATTCAATTCTTAAATGGAATTTTTTTTTTTTTACTCATACGGTTATACAGTTTGCACCTAAATGTCCGTAACGTGATCGATATTACAAGTAGACAATAGAAATAAGATTACGGTCTTATTTTAATATTAGGTAGGTATTTAAAATTAAAAATTAATTTTAAATTTTTGGAAATATCATTTTAAATCAGGGATAGCTTAATAATTATTTTAAACGTTTTATTGATATTCTGGTAACCGTGACCTATTTACAACACATACGTAATATTGAATGATGACTCATAGATCACTATAATAATAGAATATTGATACTTTCTTAATTATGTAATTTTAAATGATTGGATTTCTTATTAAACAGGATGTATTTTTGTCATTAAAAGAGTTAATTTCAAACCTAGGCATAAACGAGTAAAAATGTTAAAATTTAGTTGATTTTAACTTTTTAAAATTTAATTTTCATTAACTTAATTTTTAACTTTACTGATTCTTATTGATATAAAGTTAATAAATAACGAGTTACTTTAAATCAAATCTCATTTCGTTCATTTATAAATAATTAAATAATGAGCATAAAAAAAAATATTATTGATGATATAATATATTGCATAAACATTTACTTTTTTATCATATAAAAATTCTTTCTAATTTAAAATGATCAGAATTAGATCTAACGACTAGTTTGGCTTGTGATTTCGGGTTCACTAATGCTAATTTTGAATCCACTACCTATTAAAATGATTAATTTATTATTAGTCATTGCAAATAATTTGGTATTTATTTTACCAACAGATTTTCCAGGAATATTTTACTTTATCTCTTAAGTATAAGTATCTCATTCATACTTTTTATATCAGATGAGTGGAAATTTAGTAATAGTGCTGAGAGAGTATTGAGTACGTATTTAAGTAAATGGTATTTATATAGAATAATAATACACTAAAATTTTTATTTATATTTTATGATTTGAATTTAGATTGTTGACGAAGTCTTGTAATAAGTACTCAGCACAGTAAATTGACATTCAGCAGCTCTGAATTACCAATATTACCTTCGTCAGTTTTAATTTTATAGTGAATTTCCTTATCATTAAATTTAAAGGTGACAACATACGTTCATTGGAAATGTTATTTCGATAATTTAATTTTGAAACCAGTGATAATAAACGTGTAAATAATTACGATTAAAATATGTTCATAAATAAGTCACTTTAAAATTAAAATATCGAAAAATCCCTCCCTGCATAAACCGCAAAATATGATGTCAGTATTTAAGTCTGTCATTTGTCAATGATACGCTTGTGTTTTGAGTATATGTGTAAGGGTTTTATTTGTTTTTTATGAATTTTAAATTAATTTCTAATTTCTAACTTACCATCCAACACGTAACATACAAATATAGTTGTTATAATAATAATGTTTGTTTAGCACTATAACTTGTGAAGTTAACTAATTTCTAAATATGAATATTATATACTTATATTATATTAATGTGAAATTGTTTGTTGATTGACACCTTCAGGGTGTTATTTCTTGTATCATTGAGTCTTATTTATATTTATATATTGTATATTATATTATATCAACATGTGGTGTTCAAGTCACCATCAAACACATATCAAACTAACCGAATGCCGAACCTACGACAGTACCCGAACAAGCCACAACCTACACGAATCATTATCATTACAATCTATTACCAAAATCATGCAATTCATCACAGCCGCCAATCTTATTTCCAAAATTTAATGTAGCTTATATATATTATATATATATATACAATTTATGTAGTTTCTGTAATTTATAATTTTTGCACTGTAAGCCCAATGGCCCATGTTGCCGAGGGTATTATTAATTAAAAAAAAAAAATATATTATATTATATCGGTTGTAACTTTGTAATAGGTAATTAATATATAAGTAGTATACACAGTACTTAACTATATATTATAATTTATATTGCAAAGGCATACAATAAGTTGTTCATCGTACACCCTTGTAAGTTGTGAGGTCAACAACATGTGATTAGCACTACTCAAAATAAATTCATCCATACTAAAAAACTCTCATTGATAAGATCTAAGTCAGGTTTAAGTATCTGACAATTTTCAATTAAACTCAGTGATTGTGTTGTCGTTTAGAAGTATTTAAGTAAAAAAATCTAAATGGTTTCCTATTCATTAATTTATTATATATTTTAAAATGGTTTTCATATTGACGATCTTGATCAATTTTCATAATCAAATAAACTACATATAAATATATATATATATATTATTTATTATCATTATTTGCTTTCATATATACCTATTATAAATGAGTTGAGGAATTTGATAGAGTCATTTTACGTGTTGGTATATACCTATAACTTACATAATATGCATTATGTATATGTAAAATATAATATATGCTTTTGGTGTACTTGCGTATACACACCAACGTCGCACACACATACATGTATACAATATATAAATTAATATGTCTGTGCGTTTTTTTTTTCAGGGAGTGTGAGAGAGAGAGGCGTATTTATCAGTTAGTATACTGCTATAACCATCATCTGCCGGACGGTCTATGGATAGACTACTGCTGTCGGTGTGTAGTTGGGTAACGGAGGGGAAAACCGTTTCGAGTTTCACATCACCGCTGCGCACACAGTGTCAGTGACTTCAATGCCCGGCTCAGTTTCTGGCTGTCTTTCTATGATGGTATACCGCGTTTGTATTTAAGTTTCCGTTATCCGCTCAGTAAAATATCGGTGTATTTTTTATTGTTTATTTATATACATTTTTTATTTTAATAAAAATAACAACAAAGAATATAAGTTTGACCGATTAGCCCAGTTACTTTTTTAATCGCACGGTTCTTTCGTTGATATATTGTTTCTCATTTGTGTACTAACAAATTAATAATTCTAACACTAAAATATTGTTTTCAAATTCAGGTTTTGTGTAGTGCGTGTGTATGTGCTAGTGCGCTGTTCGATTAAAGTAAATTGTCTGAAAATAAACGTGCATAAAACGTTGCTGTCGGTGTGATCGACACAAACATGTGATTTTAGTTGTAACGTCACTACAAGACGATGTGGAGAAGTAATTTTAAAATGACCATGTTACTGCTGCTTGCTATCACCATCATTGGTAAATTATTTCTGTATTTTTAAATCTTGTATATTTTATAGAAATTTTTGTATCTTGATTTTACCTCATGACTATATCAAATCTGTTTTCTGTTATACTATAGTCTATAATCTATATAACTACTGTCTTCTCGGGTTTGATCCTTTTTTTTTTTAATTACAAATTCCTAAAAATTACATTTTCACAAAATTATATTAATATATATTATTTGATGTCACAATTCTTCTTTTAGTTATAGGTAACTACTAACTAATAACTTTATAGATATTTGTGTAGGTACAATAAGGAACCATTAGAATCGTAGTCCAAATTTCAGATAATGGGGGGTACTATGCTATACATAGGGTAATATTCATGTATACCATATTATATTATACATTTATATACATAGGTTGTCGATACGACGTATCTTGGTATCTTCACAAAAATTCTTCCCTTGCGCGACGAATAGTTACACATTTTTATCACACAACTTCAAAACGAAAGCGGAGGAAAGATAATATTATTAGTCAGGCTAGACTTCGCAGGTGCATATAATAAAATATGTCAAACTATTGTTTATTCTATTATATTGTTTGTTATAATATACTTATATGCGTATGATATAAATTATACGGTGGACGAAATCGATTAAACTCGGTGACGGGAGAAACCGAATAATAATCAGTGATTTGGACCTACGTTACATAATAATGTGTCGACGAAAAAATAACAGCCATGCGATAATAGTATAATATGTAATACGTCTACGTCTACGTCTATATACAGTTACTGCGTGAGAAAATCGATACATACATTTTTTTTTATAATAATGCTCTAGTGTATTGAGCTACCGAGCGTCCCGCATAGTATACAATATATACCTGACCACCTAAATGTACCTGTAGTTGGTTACCTATGTTATATAGTTATGGTTGTATGGATATTATGTGTAACGACTTAAACAGTTCGTTTAACGACACAGACACGGATTCGCGGAAACATGGCCAGTCTCGGTGGTTGGGTCTTTTAAATCGATGTGCGCGTGTGTGTGAGTGTGATGGGTATATGTGTGAGAAATAGAAAAAAATTACACACCGATAGTGAGAAGACGTGTCAACGAACGCGCAGAGAATTTTTATGAAAAACGCGACGACGACCGCGGCGGCAGAACAGCAGCAGAATCCGGTACATCGGTTTCCGGTGTTTTACTACGGTCAAAACTCCAATGGCCGCCGCTTGCACCGCCGACGATGGTCGTTCGTACGTGTATAATAATAATATTATTATGTTACCAAAAAGACCGTGACCCGCGTTCGCCGTCGCCGCGCCTTTTGTTCTCTACGACACGAGAGAAAGTGAATTCTGTCGGGTATAATAATAAATTATAATAATATATTGTGCCTGTGTGCGCATGCGTGTGTGTGTGTGTGTGTGTGTGTGTGTGTGTACGATCGTCATCAAAATTTCCATGCGCTCATACGGAACTCTCCAGCGCGGGGTTTCTACGTATGTATATTTGTCCCGATACGATTTCGACGTTTACGTAACGTCCTTCGAGCGACCGTGTGCCGCCGTCTAGAACGGACTGCCGATGCCGTCTCCGTCATTCGGTCGAGGTCCTGTGGCTGTATATAATGATGTGTACATCGTATACACGTGAAATTTGGACGTTGGATGACGTGTAATAAAATAAACGTGAACGTGAGTATCGCTTTCGTTGGATGGTTTTATTACAATATACGTGTAAATAAGAGTTGGGAAAACTATCAGAATTTGTCTTTTATTTTTATTTTAACCTGATTATTTTATCAAATTAGGAAGTCTTATTTGCCATCAGAATGCATACAAGTTAGGTGTACCTGTAGGTACTTGCCTGGTCATCGGATTGGTTGTGAGTTAGGAAATTTAACTATAGTATAATGATTATAAGTGCCCAGCTGAAAAATAGACATCTGCGAATCTTGAACATGTTTCAAAGATTTCGTTCACTATTTACTTTTTGTACTTAATTAAAACAAATATATTTAACAGTACGCTATCGTATTAGCTAGGTAAACAATGTCTGGACCGAGATAATACGAGTAACGTGTTTTTACAATTTTTCGTTCCGTTCTAACATTAAATGTACTATAATGGGCCGCCGACGGGTCTACTCGTACATTAATATTACCTAAACATAAAACATTATGTAAATACCTACAGTATCGACCGAAAACCAAAAAAATTAAATGAAGTAAATAAAATAATATAATATGGATTGATCAACATGTAATAATAATGACTGAGTTTTTTATCCGTAATATTTTCGCGGTAATCAATCGTGAAATCGTTGTAATTATTGTGTTTTATGTACGATAATATAGACTATAGACTCTGTAGAAAAAAACTCATTTCATTAATTGTTCCGCCAAAAATCGATCACTTGATATAAATATGGACAAAAAATAATTAAAAAAGTACTTAGACTAAATTAAAAATATTATATATAAAGTGTGTTTATAATGATACGTAAATATTGGTTGTAATACATATTATACACACTATATATGAGGTAAATACCATGTTTTTAAATATTTTGAGTAACCGTAAGATAAAAAAAAACTAAAATAAATATATCATAAAACAATATTATTTTAAATCTATGAAAATATACCGTGCAAATTCAATCAAAAAATGTATATTTACCGTTAAATGTTTTTTTTTGAACATCAAAAAATAGGATAATTAATTTTTGAACGTATAAAAATGTTGAAATAATATGTTGTCTTTAATCCAAGCTATAACTTTTTGGAATGTACGTTAAAAGAAGTTTAATTTATCTCAGTGTACATACAAATATTTCTATTAATAACTGTATCCTCATATAGTCTTAGGGTCTGTACTAAATAATTACTAATTACTATAATTGCATTTAATTCGTATAGTTATTCAACTAAATAGTAATCATCACTAAACTATCAGTTTTTTTTTCATGAGTTTTAAAATACCGTAATCCGTAGTCACCACAACAATATTTTTTTATAGTATACCTATTAATTAATTCAATAAACGTTTATGGTTTTGTCCATTGACCTTTTAATGGTAAGTCAACCATCAAAATAGGTATATATATATTATATATTAAAAAATAAAAATACGTAATTAACAACTAATACGTATAGTGTATACTCATTGTACATATTAATGTATTGTACGAAAACATCTAGGTAGGTATTATTGTGGCATGACATGTGTATTTAATATGAGAACATTTAATAGTATGCTGCAATTGATAAGAACAAATTCTATAGGAATTTTATAGTGAATAGTGTTGGTTTGGTTGATTGGTATATTTTAATCATGCAAATGTTACATAAAATGTACTCTTTTTTTACGAGGCAAACGATGTACGGAATTTCAAAATGATGAACATTTTTGTGTTGAACATGCATTATTATTCCATTCATAATCATTTTACAATACTTGTATATTTTTTTTTACAAATGGTAGTATCGATATGTATCGATATTTGGGTAATTGTAAAATAACCGTGAATAAAATTTAAATGAAAATCTTCGCATTTTTGTAACTGCCGTGTGTGTATCGCGTTTGTGTGTGTGTATGTGTGTATGAATAGTATATTGTACAGTTGTAGTATCGCATACCTATCTATGTTTTTATTCGCAAACAAAATACTATATTTCCAATAAATAAATATTATTTTTTGGTTAGATACACTCCTCAGTATATAGATAATAGTATGTGTTATACTAGTATCCTATACAATGGTTTTTATTCGTTTTCTACCTATAAAATATAGTCATTAAATGTAATTATTTTTAAGCGGAACAACATAGATGGACTATATCATAATTCACCGTGTAATGGCTTAATGGTAACTGAATGAAAAATAAATGTGACTTTCATCCTCATTTCAATAAACAACAAGAATATTATGCGAAAAATAATAGTATTCCGTCCATCGTAATTAGATCTTATAGCGCTCAACGTTGACCAAGTGCACTAGTCTCCCCGGTATTGTATATATATATATAGTTAAGTCATAAATCCATGCACTTGTCATGCATAATAATAATATATATACTGTATTATTGGTAGAAAGAGGAATTTATGACTTTTAGCATACTTTCTTTTCCCCCGCATTACGCGGCTTGGCGTTGTGTTCGCATATAACTTACGCCGGTAAACAATAGTCGTTCAACCGTACGCTGCGGTACAAAGTGAGAAGAATATCAAAAACTCCAACGACTAATTATGACACCATAAGTATAAGTATGTTACCGGTTTCGTCAGATTCGACAGAATAGGTTTCAGGGGCACTCGTCTCGGGTGGCCTGCATTCTTCCGATATAGTTTTTTAAGATCTCCAGTTTATAGAATATAATATTTCTGATACCTGTAGCCCGCAATACTGTTATTATCTATACTTAATTTACACATACACCGGGCCAGCTGTAAGAGACGTAACGTCATCTGGGACCGATTCCGAGCGGCGACAATAATATTATGTTGATGATATTATAATATATGAACTGCGATGACCAACACGGAGCAGTTGCGGGACTGTCGCCACATACCACAGCATAGTATAATTTAATATTATCATCACGACGGGTGTAACTGTATAACGGTGGTCGGGTACCAGCGATCCAATATTATATTATATATTTTATCGTATGATATTCGTGTACGCCGATATCCGGCCGCATAATATACCGACACGGTTCGTGCAAGAAGAATCGCTTCCGCCTCCTCCGTGGGTATAATATAATATAATATTGTAGCCGGCAATGGCTTGCCAAACACCACTATGGGTACAACTGTACAAGCCCGTCGTTAGATATTTTTCACCCTAAAGCGAACATTTTAATACCACTTTTCTCTACCGATATTTGCTTAATTTTATGGCCTTCAATTTCTTTACAATTTGTATGCCGCCCTAAAGCAACGCACGTCTTGCTTGCCTGCGCACCTAACTAATGCAAAGTATGTACATTATTATTGTTATGCCAGCCAATTTTCGTGTTTTTCAGAATTAAAATATAGGTACCTAATATTTTTTATGACATAAATCATCACTCACGATTCTTGAATTCCTCTTCAGCGTCGTCAAAAACGGATCTTATAAATTAATCTCTATAGGTGGCACTATTGAGCGCACTGAAATTCTGAAATGTTCGTCTTTATATAGTATTTACCATATGATAAAAATTACTTTTTGTCCGTTTTTATGCATACATTATAATTATTCATTTTTTAAAAATATGAAACAATACAATTTTATTCTTACAGGTTTTTACTATGGCCAGAGTACATTTCTATTAATTATGAAATCAAATAGGTGTGTTGAACGAATAGTTTTTGTTTTATTATAATTAATTATTATTTATAGTTATGATGAGAGGAAAATAATATGGCCAATGGACCACGTATTTGTCTCTTGTCACTAAATATATGTGACCGTGGTCAATTCACTCCACTCATCAAAACTTATAAAATCGTAAATTAAAAGTTATTCGTTTTATATTCCGTCCACTCAACAACCTTAAGATCATCACATTATTTTATTTTCAAAAACGTAGAGTACATAATATACCTCGAACCGAGTAAAAACTTGTATGGGTATTTAAATAAAAACACCTTGTAGTCCCTCGGACTTCGTACCACTGTATAATTGGTTAGAGGTCAGTGTGGACAATGCAGTGCTTCATCATGACAATATTATAATATTATTATAATATACGATCCGGTCTACCTATTGGCTACAAAATTACACGGCAGATTACGCCCGGCATGGGAATTCTTATTGCTCGTTACTTACACGATATGTTATATTCGGACATAGACCTATGCACATAATAGTATAATGTATAATAATACTAGGACGACACGTGTACAAGTATGGACAATGGTCGGAGGTGGGGGGGGGGCTTAGGAACCATGATGACGATGCGATGACCGTATACTGCGTGGCGCCCGTAATTGCATTTCCTTCAATAATAATAATAATAATAATAATATTATCTACTTTTCGTTTTGCCATGGTATTGGGTACAGCGAGGTATGTTTGCCCGGACGGACAACCGCGTGTCGTTGAACCGACGGACGACTTGTCGGCCAAGGGTATATTGTGCGACGAGTGACGAGCTGGTGACGACGACAAAGTCGTCATTATTATACCTATACATTGTTATCATTTTCGTTGGGTATTGTTGTATTATTGGCGACGGCCAATGTGTACGGTTTGACAGCCGTAAAACAGCGCTGCGATGCGATTCTCTCACGAACCCACCTATACAATATAATACTATTATGATATATTGTACACAAATACACTGTCCGTGTACAGGATGACCGTCGCGTCGTGTCTCCGTCGCTCCGTATACAATAAATGATAATAATAAAATATAGGAACGCGCTCACGCAGTGATGTCTTTCGATGTCTTTGTGATTTTGTCGTAACGACGACATTACGGTACAGGTATAATAATATTGTACGTCGACGCCGATTTATGATTTCAGACACGTCAAACATTATTTTGTAATATGTATGTGTGTGTGCACGCGTGATGATGTTGTAATCCACCATTATTTTTATATTTACCAGCCATTTTCGACGCACAACCAAAGTTTACCGTTTTAAAACGATGGTCTAGTTGCAGTAGCTGCAGAAACAAGATAACATAGTATATATGTTTCTAAATATATATAACTAGGTACACCTATAATGCCAACTTGTTCGCAGTTCGCTGACTTTGAATAATTTGTCAAAATCATATAACGTATATAACGTGTGATACCCTCTTTTTAATGTATACGTCGTGTTTGCAGAAAACCGATAGAACGCATCATCTACAAGAGACAACTGCGAGTTTCTCAAAAACGAATCCATGTAATGAAATTCATTAAATCGAATATTATTCGATTATAATGTCCAAAACATGCAAATACTATGCGTAGTATATAACAGTTTAGTACCTATACACAGTTGTTTAAGTATTTCACATTTAGCACTTAAAATAATATTATTTTAAAAATATAAGATGCAGAGAGAACTAAACTATATTATATATTCGTTTATATTTACATTGAATTAAGTACATAAACGTTTATAAGGTAACTTCATTTAGGTTTTTATATCTATTTTGTAAAATCTAAGACATATAGAGAATTTAACTATATTATAATCAATGTGTAATACATTATAATATATTATGTATTTATTAATATTGAATTAAGAATACGAAAGTTTACCATGATAATTACATGTATAATTATTATTTGGACAATATTAAAAACTTAGGATAATTTTTGCAAGCCGATATAATGTACATATTTTACAGTATGCATGAGTATATTTAAAGTTACATATTTATGTAAAATATTCATTCGTATGACTCCGGTTAAATATCAATTTAGTATTTACCATTGAAAAAATATATTATTATATTAACTGTACAAAGTCATCAATATATATTATATGGGTCCCACTGGAGACCAGCAATATGCTTAAATAAATGCTAAACACTTTGATTAATGATAATATACACTTGCTGTACATTTCAATGCTCATTAGAATCAATAAGTGAATGTAACAGTATTCACTTTGGTACAAAAGTCTTGAGAATACTAATTATATGTATAACTGTACTTGCCTCGTCAAGATCATAAACATCGTTATATACTCTATTGTTGAATATACTAATATATTAACAATTATATTTAATTGCGAAAATATACCGGTTGAAATTTTGCTAAAAATAACTAATTTTTAGAATATAGAAACCACAAATATTTTAAGCAAACAATTTGTAACAACTAACAGCTAATATTGAGGTTTTACACTAGGTCACCAATTTTATCCATCGGTACTATAGGTTAGATAGGTTGTTAAAAAACGTCATTTTTATATTCGTAGAATTTGTTAGTACGTCTCGATACTTCTTGTACAAGTAACAGTTTTATTTATTACATTATTTTATGAACAAAGATACAACTCCTACATTTTGAATATACTTTAAAAGAAAATTAATGTGTTTTTAGTCTAGAAAATTTCCCACATTCTATTTTTTGTACTTTATATTCTTATTCCTTTTTTAATCCTAACTTTAACTATGGACTCCGATGTAGTGATATTCACCACGTAAGAAGTCTTAACTTTTAAATCGATTGGTATACCACCTTTAATATAGTTATGTAATATTGGGTTTAGAATACTTTCGAGACTGTATTTATCACGAAAATTTTTTATAATAATTATACAGTCAGCGGGTGTCTAAAGAACAAAGACGAATGACAATAGTATTAATAATCATATATTATAATAGTTTGCTTTGATATCAATTATGCCGAGGAGAAATCAAAAGTTCTTTGCCCTTTCGTTCAAAAGAAATATACACTGGTAAACGGCAGATACAATTGTACAAATCATCGTAATACTGTGGCAATAACTAAACAAGAATAAAAAACAACGTTATGCGACGGAAGACCGAATGCGACCTTGTGTTACTTCGTTCGGTGGTTTTGTCCGTGAAATGTTTCCCAGAATAAGAAAAATGCAATATAGGTATAATACGTCCGCCAATCGAAATGTAAATCGATCATGGTAACTAATTGGAAAACCGATGGGCGATTTGAATTCAAGACCGTCAAAGACAACAACCCCTTGAAATAACTGTTTTGGAGAGGCGTAAAAAAAAAAAAACAATGTGATTTGACAGGAAACCGAAATAAATGCACAAAAAAACCGATTTCCCGCCATTATATTATAATACAGTATATACTGTGTACATAACACCTAGTCAAATCAAGTTTATACTATATTATATAGGTAAATATATACATCGGCGTGGTTACTAGTTGTTCGTCGAATGCATGACTGTCTCGGTAAATATGTAACAATCGTATCTACGGACAACGGAGAAATATATTTTGCTACCTTAGTGCCATATCTAATTTCGTCCAGTTTAAATTCCAGTAGGTTTCTGGGAGTGTTGCTCTGAACGCTGCAGCAGTGTGTCAGATGAATAGATGATTTGCAGACAGACATATCGCGTTATATTATATTATAGCGTATTGTATTATTATTGTGTCCACACGTTTGCGACCGTCAGCCAAATACCTCTGAATTTAACAAAACAGACAAATTCCGGCCGGTAGCCGCATAATATAATATCTGCTAAACTACCATAAAGCATTATCAGCTGTCCAACTCCATTCGGTTTTATTTTCTATATTCCGTAAAAATCAACAATACGTCATATAACAATTTTCAGTACTAATATGTAAGACATTACTACCTACGTCCAATACTCAATTACGATTGTTGCCAATGAGACCATATCTAACACTAAAAAAATTCAAAATGATTGAAAATAAATTAGGTAAATACTTACTTAGAATGATAGCAAATGAACGGTTCATACGAAAAAAAATGTACACAAAGATTACCGAATTGAAAAAATTCAAGACCAAATAAGCACCCAGGAAGAAAGTATCTTTAGTAAATTACTCAAATCAACGGGTGCACTTCACTTGATCTGCATACATTACACATATTGACATATCCATCACACAAACGTCGCCTAAAACAGTAAAACGAGGTCGTTATAACACGATCACGTTTGTTGATTTCATACTTATTATTAGTCCTAATTATTTATTAATTATTAGTATGAATACTTAGTCAACTGTAGTACATTATAGGTAATTATTGTTTAATATTTAAATATTATAATCTTCATCGTGTTGCCAAAAGTTAAACTGGGAGGTTGAAAATCCCGAACAAGTGTCATCAATTTGATTTTTTTACTTGTCGTCAATAAACGTTAGCTACTGCACGTCTACATACACACGATCGCATTATTTTTTGGTATGGATTATTCTAGTAATTTATTAACTGGTCACAGCTTGATATACTGCCAAAGTATATCGGTGTAGGGGACAACTGAAAATTACTTAACGCTTTTTATAGTGATGCTACAGGTCGTGGCGAATAATCACGATAACGGCGATCGAAGGCGAAATATGTCAACGGCAACGAATATAAAACGACGACAAATAGCCACGTAATATAATAACTCATATTTCGTGTGCAATTATAATATACCTGTAGTACGTATCTATTATATTATTGTTTTGTCAATTGTCACCAAATTTGGGTCATTGTTTACGGACGATCGGACGTCGACGGTTGGGCGGCGCTTACTTATACCTAATAATAGCAATAGGTATATGCTGTTGCCTGTTGGTCACCTAATTTCACGCGTATGTTATTGGGGACCTCAGTGATCCAGTTACCGACCGAAAAATGGTATGTACATGTGTTGTACACGCACACAATAATATCATCATTTAAGTAGGTATATTACGACCGTGCGGGCGGGTGTCTGGGAAATCGAGAACGTATACACTAAATATGATTCGGTGTATATATATAGTGTACAGTGTATAATATTGTATTATTAATTATTATCATAGTCTGACAGGCGGAATGAGAGCATAACGCTTAGTGGCGGGACACCCGGAGCTCTTCTCCGCCGCCGCAGCTCTTGTCTAGTAGTGAGTCGCGCGTTAACAACGACTATTGAGGAGATCATAATTGAATAAAATGATGATAATAATATCAAACGTATAGCAGACACGTCGATTGCTAATTATTGCGTGATTGCAGGTCAAATTCAAGTACAATTGGATTAACAAAACGCGCTCTGGTGGAAAAATGTCTAGGTATACCTTCCGATTCGGGGTATAAGGATACATAGTTTTATATTGGTTTTTTTTACTTTTTCTTACAAACTTATTTTGTTATTGAAACTTCTTGCGCTGGTCCAACTAACTGTATACCCCAGTAAGTTAAATTTTTACTGATATTATCAAATACAAATAAATTGGTCAAGAAAATAGCTGGTACGTAGCTGGCTTACACCAAAATGTGTACCACGTTCCTATTTACAAATACTTGAAAATTTCTTTGGCTTATTACGTATATTATATAATGGTTATTTACTTTAGAGTTGTTGTATGTACTTATATACACAGGTCAAATTTTAAGGTGCGTGACACCCGAACGTTTGAAATTCAACTAAAAAACAACATCAGTTAGATTATGTCTAATTAAACCTATTTTGCGATTGGTTATAATTGCAGTATTGATGATATGTAGGGTTTATTTTACTGTCCACAAAGCTGATGGAAGCTTGTAGGTAATTGTTTTTAGAAATTATTTTTTATTTGTTAGGTGTCATGCATGACTTGTGTTGTGTGTGCTTTACAACTTCTCTATAAATTATCCAGGATTTTAGTGCTTTCGAAATTTAGGCCCATATCGTTTTGGTTGTGTTGCCGAGCATAATATAGGTACAGAACAATGTATTTTAAAAAAGAAAAATTTCAAAAATATTGTTGTAGGTATGTATAGGTAGGTAGCCAGGTAGGTACTTATTTATTACGTTCTCGTTTCGGAGTCTTGCGTCAATACGATGTATCCACAATACGGAATGACCGCATCAGGCGTGTTTAACTGTAATATTTTCGGATTGTATGAATCGAATTATCAGTTTTGCCGTGAAAAATTATTGTCCTCATAACGCGTCGTTATTTAGACAGTCATTCGTAACAACGACGCGCAGTGTTGAGACGTTCGATCGGTTTAACACCGAAAAAACGAACAGATAATCATTTGTAATACATCACCGTGATGACACGGTTTTTTAACAATTTTTTCCATACCGAACATTAATTATTAAACAGTTACGTACGCGTAATAAAAATTATATCAAAATTATGATTGCCGTGAATTATACGTTTCCCATAAAAAGTGAAGTCCATCCATCAGATTTATTAGAATTTGTCACAGCTCAAAATATTTAGAAATAATAATACATAATTTATATAATTTAATAGTTCTCTTTCGGAAAAGGAAGAAGATACCAGCTTCTTATCGTCTCGGTCATATTCATATAATATGTATCTACTATTATCAAGTACCTATACTTTTTTCGATTATCTAAGAATTAGGACATACACTTTAATAAATAATATTATTGTGCTGAAATATTTGTTACTAATATTATTTTACTATAGTTTTGATTACCAACGACATTGATCTACTGACATTTTAAAATTTTGATTTATTTTGTATTTTAATTTATGATGTCCTTTTAATATTATTTCCATTTTAAAAAAACAAGACATTTTTTACTAGTTAGGTCGTAGTTATAGGTACATACATTTCGTTAAACGAATTTTAACGCTTGTAAAAATAATTTTTTATTGAATCATAATATTTACAGTTTAATTATTCGTTCTAGTTTAGCGACGGCATAGCATTTTGAGAACACTTCAACCTATCAAACTTTATTACTCATACATATAATTAAAAGTTTCTCTCGTATATTAAAATTTGTATATTTATATGTAACTATATGCAAACGTCAAATAAGCTGCAATACCTACATATTTTATTTTTTACCAACTATTTAAAATAAGTAATGCTTCCTACTATATTATGTCGAATTGCCTATTTAATATTTTACTGTTTGAAAACGATATACTATTCGTTTTGATTAGCTGTAGCCGTGAGATATTAATTAATTGTTGTTGCTATTGTTTGTGACAAGGATTTATCGAATGTTTCATTGTTTGATAATGTATGTTTTTCTACATAATGATACATTTGGTGAGAGGGTTCAGAGCATTATAATATCCATTTTTTTTTTTGTTTTGTTTATGTGAAAGTTATTTTTGCATACTAATAGTCTGTTCAGTTGTATCTTAGACAATAATACAGTTGTACTTTGTAGGTTATTTATATTTTATATATATAATAAACTACTTTCAGTGCTGTGGCTGTTGCAGGTGTATCGTTGACGATGACGCATAATTTGGATTATTGTCTGTCTTAATATCGATCTCCCGTTAAAAATCGACACAGATGTTTGATGAAGTTTAAATTATTTCATAACGATAAGTTTAATCACCATCTCATGACACAGTTTTAACAAAAAATAATGTACGCTCAGATGACAATTTAATTAGCATAAAAAAATAAAAATACACCATAGCGGAAATTTTTAGCTCCCACGCGTTAAACGAACTGATCGTTAACATTGTGTAGTACGCGCTTTGAAGGAAAGTATTATGAGTTAAATTATTAGTTACTTACCCTACCTATATATTTAAACTTAATCTACTTCTATTTATTTTTTTAACTAATGAAGGAGCATTTAATAAGGAATAAGGTTAGTTTAGTAAAGTTAGTTGAGTAATTAGTAGTTAATATAGTAGGTAATATTATATTACTTGGTAAATTAGTATTGCATTAAAATTAAACATTATAAAGTAAATAAAAGAATAAATGTATAATTTAACCCTATTTTAGCACTCATTAATTCATTTTTATTTCATTAAGCGTAATTTGAACCAGAAGTTATTACAAAGACGTGGCTTATTAATTTTTTAACTAGGACAATTACATATTGTAAAATTCAAAATTAAGGTTTGAACTCCATATTTGCCATAGTTACATCTTTAATTTTGGTTACGCCGTATTATGTATAACGCTATGAGCTATTAATTAGGGTACGTGTAAAATGCGTGGACCACTTATGTAGGTAGCTATAAAATTTATCTCTGTAAAGTTTTCATTGGAAGACCAAGATGATACATAATTGCGTGTTTGTAAATTGTCCTAACCAAATGGTTAATCTCTATATCAGTGTAAAAACACGTTGGATACCTACTATTTATAAACTAGTTATTTATCTCGCCATGTTGGTATCTAGCAGCGAAATTTGTTTTGCTCATCGTTATGTAAATCGCTAAACCTGTACCTAATGCATATATATATACGTCATACATATATATTATGAGTCCTTGACCCGAAACCATCGCGATTTGTCGGAAAAGGTGAATATCCCTAAAAGTCATGGTCAAAAATTGGATAAAAAAAACAAATTAATTCACTTTTAACCAGAGTAATTAAATTTATTATGTTTATTGACCACATTATTTTAATAGATATTTCTAGTCAGATACACTTAATTGCGAGAATGAAAAAGATCTTATGATAATCCAAGTCATAAAAAAAATTAAATTAAAACTGTATTAATATTAAATATTATTCACTCGTAACTTGTTTAAGTCGATTGTCAATATCATATATCGACAGCCGTGATATTAAATTACAGACAGCACAATTATTATTATTTTTTAATTCATTGCCCGGAAAACGCCCTTATTATAGCATCCGAGTGGGCACATATTTGACAATAATATGTTGAAATATTATATTGTTTTGGTGATCGATTATATTAAAAAAATACCATTGATTAATAATAATAATATATTATAACCTAACCTAATCTAATATCATACGTTCTACAAGTTCCCAAGTTTAAACTGTGTTTATACCTACCTACTACTCCGTCGTCTTAAACTCACTTCCGTGCAACAGGTATAAAATGCCGTTATGATGTCTGCAGCGGACATTCGGAAACGCGTTTAACTCGAAGCGCGCTTGTTGAATGCTAATCGAAATCCGAGACTTTTGGTCGTCATTTTAGCGAACACGTAACACGACTATCCCATACTTAAACGAAATAACATTTTTAAATCTGTAGTGTACGCGTCCCAAGCGTATTATTATATTGTACAATTATATATATATATTATTATGATATATTATTTTCATGTTTGCTGCGGGGAAACCGTGTGGAACCGGTCCTCGACGCCTGGCGGTAATGATAATAATATTATATTGTATGAATACGTGTAGCGATTAGCGTACTCGAGCTCGCGCACACACACGCACATAATATCTTATATATAGTTAAGTAGGTACTTACATTATATTTGAAGTATATATGACAACATAGCATGTATGTATGTATGTATGTATGTATGTATTTAAGTATATAATATATAATACGTAATATGTATATGTACGTAAGTTTAAGGAACATTGTAATTTTAAATAAATCGATAAAAGGATGCATATTGTACAAATATTTGGCTCATAAATGGGAAAATGTCGTACCTACAGCATGTGACTAATAATATATTTTGTACTGCTATTGATCTAAAGTATAGATAATAACTAATTAGATTGCCTAATAATATATTAAGTGATGTCAAAGTTGCAAGAAAATAAACAACAAAACGTCTCAAATAATAATAATTCAGATTAATCACATGGACACCATTAGGAAGGCACTAAGTAAATATAAATCGAGAATGACAAACTTTGACTATGAAATATATTTTATTGAATAAATGATTGGAATCGTTTGGAGGACAACAGCCAAAATGAGCGGTCAATAAACCTGCGGAGAAGACGACCCAAGACGCGAGAAGTACAGGGGAAGTATTAGTAATTAGTATAGTCACGCAAGAAAAAAAAACCAAGAGACACGTCATCCAGAAAGGGCGTGAAATCAAATTTCCTGTCTCGTAAGAATTATAAAAAACGACTTGGCGCCTTTAAGCGCATGTTTTATTGTTTATTATACGAATCCCGCAATGCTTACCACCGACTGCGAGTCTTCGCGCGGTAGTCTGCGCGGCATTCTTCTCATAATATTACAATAATATTATTATTCTTCTTTTGTTTTTGTACATAATCGCGATCGTTTATCGTCGCACCTATAATACTCGACCATCGTGGTATACATAATAATATATTGTAATAACACGATCCCGTGTTATTATATTACACTGTGTGCGAACAGGTACAACACGAACCAACACGAATCGCCCCCGAGGGTGAAAAAAAAAATAATAACTTTTATAATAACGACTGATGATGGTTTTGGAAACAATTTTTTTTTCTTTCCCGATACCCTGGCACAACTGCGGGTCATCCGGCAACGTCGCATAGTTCAGTGTGTAACGGGTTAACGTAACGGTTCGGTAGGTATGCGAGGCCGCCGCGGTCGTCATTGACGGGTTTTGGCTGTACAGTAACATCATATTATATGTACCTACGTAGACATAAACCTATACTCGCGCGTCGGTCATCCATCGCCGCTTTGGTTGGTTTTGTCGCGGTTTTACAAAACTGTTGAGCTTTCGTGGATTATAATGAAAATCATTCACGACGCCATCAACGGCAGTGAACGATCCGATTTCGACGGAATATCCGAAGACGGACACCGCAATAATATGAGTTTGAAACTTCAATTTTCCGCCAAAACTTATACATGACGTGAAAGACATCACCGGAAATTCTCGTCGTAAATTGATATTATTATTATTGTTGTTACTATAATTATCACTATTATACGATTAACACTCGGGGGAGTCGTGATGTAATAGTATATATACTGTAGAGAATACTGCAGCGGTCGTGCGTAATGAATTGTGTTTCGCCATACCCTCATGCGAGATCAACTGCGAACCAATGCGATAACGAACCGCGAACACCGTAAAAATAAATACTTTACGCACGTGCGGATCGATCGCCGGCGTCTAGAACACTAGACTGACAAAAGCGATCGTCATCCCTTTTATTTTTAATCACTATATTATCATCAATATATTATGACCGCGGGATGTAATTATTCCGCCCGTAATGTGCGAACCCGATTGTTATATTGTCGGCAACAATAATTTCGTTCCGAGCGAATTCGTGGCGAGAATAATGTTATACTATGATGTCGCGGTCTCGCTATCATGGCGATATATTTATGTTACTTATTATTATTTATATTTTATGCGTATAATAATATAGTGTTATACATTTTATAATATTGCTCAGACAGAAAAAAAAACTGATTTCCTCGTATAATATAATAATATGTAGTCGCATATAATACGAGTACGGAAATCCGACTTTTTTTTGCGGCGCCGGCGCAGTTCCTACCTAAATAATTATAGTAGGATAATATAGCCATGACTGACGACCCGTGTACAACGCAGACAAAAAACGATTGTAATCGACTGTTCGAAGATGGACCGATGTACGACACCCGTGGTTGCGATATTCGTTAAAAAAAACAATATTTTTGTTATTATTATTAATATTTTTTAAACCAATATCGCCTGTAGACATACAGTTAGATTGTCAGTGGGTCAAAAATATGGGTCTATTTCGCTTACCACAAACGCATTCGTGATACCACATAACGGACTATATTGTTGTTGTTTTAATGTTTTAGACGTCGCAGTTACGTGGTTATTTTATCTATGCGTTTGTTCCGGAGTCCTTCAAACAATTGGTTTTTTTTCTTTTCATCTACCTAATAGTTTATAGTATGTACCTAACTAGATACCGTCTCGTGTGCAATAGCCAGGTATATTGAGAAAGTGAAGTTATCGATAATAAACTTTTATTTATGATCAATGGTGGTAATATTGTATTTTCCGTCTATTTAGCTACTTACAAAATATATATATTGTAATAATTACGACATTACGTTTAGTGCAGTTATTGTAGATAGGAAATCGGTGGTTTGGAAATTTGTCCAATGCTATATTACATTATACCGAATCGTTACGTAGAATAAAAATGAAAAATCTAAAATTGCTCGGCAATCTTCATTATTGCAATTATGGTTCACTCTGAAAGTGGCCGTTTGGTTTATATTTTAATAGCACAATTTTAATGTGGCTTTATAAGTATTTTTAAGTTTCCAATAGCTAGGAAAACAATTGCCTTATTTTTAAAAACCATTAAACTCATCTTTAAAACTATTTTAAATGCTATAAATTCAATATCTAAAAAAATAACATAAAATATGAAGAATTACGATTTTTATTTGAATAGTTTATAATAATTCTTCAACAGCTGACTGTATTCTACTTCAATCAAGTCGCAGTAACCAATTTATAACAGTTTCTGTATAAAAGTTATGTAATTATGTGTAACACACTGATACTGTAATAAACTATTATATTAATATAGCAATATTATATATTAGGTATGTTTATTATTTTAACCTTATAAATTATTTCCACAATATAAATAATATCGAAATAATATTAGGTATGTTTGTTATGGTTACATAAAATGATTTTATTCATTTGAACCTCCTTTGGTATTTTTATAATTTATTATTGACTATTGTATTTGTTATATTCTTGACAGTTGACGTCATAATATTTCATGTGTATTAGCAGGGCTGATTTGCAAAGTTGTTAAAAACTTAACGGCGTTTGTCGAAAATCCGATATAATAATATAGTAACAGGTACTAGGAAACAATAATGTGGTTCATACTACCTACATCATATTATACATGTTATGCCTTCCGATTTCTTTTCGGTGATGATATATTATGCAGTTTTACCGTGGAACGGATTAACGCAGTGTAAAGCTATGTTCGCCACATGCACGTTCGAAATATAATATTAATTAAATATGCATTTCCCGTGTATCGCCGCAGCAAGAAAGCGTAAACCAAGTGAATAAAAAGTATATTAAAAATATTTACATTATGATAAAACGTGCGTGCGGGCGCGGGCATTCGCAGTTCATATTATTGCTCGGCCGAGAGAAAGTGAATTGAACGCCCGCCTGCATACACACATCTATATAGTATGTAACATCACCCATTATGTGGCAATAGTTATATGCGTGTATAGACATCTAGATCCGGGATACGTAAGCACTAAGCCCACGATTATTTATAATATATTGTACAGTCGTGTACGTCTTATAATACATACGAGCGGAGTGGGTATAATATTATATATACAGGGTATGTCTGAGCCGCTAACCCCCCAGTTTTTCTTTGGTAGTGAAAATATTCTGATTTTTGGAATTTTTTGGTAGGTACACTCAAGGACGATATTTTCAAATAGGTAGATGCCTAAGTAGTGGTCCGCGCCCTATGGAAATATAAACTTTTTGTTTTTAAATGCTAGTCACCCTTTTTTACTGTAAATGATTAGGGACATTTTTTTTGTTATGGATGTTAATTATTGCAATTTAAAATGTATTTTTTGAATTACTTAACTTAAAGTACTCCCATAGTCCATGATAATAGATTAAGAAGATATGGGTGGCTATGCTAATTTTAAAATTGTAGTGGGTTATTATTTATTAATATGTAGTGTGCTGCAGTAAATTCAAATTGTAGGTATGTTTTTTAAACATTGTTCAAGTACCTAAATAATAAGTTCTAGATTAATATTAAAATTATATATTTTATATAAAACCATTACCAAGTAATATTATTGTCCTTTGTAGATAAAGATTTATAACTCAGAAACCATACCTATTGATTTTATTTTAGTTAGAAAAAAAGGTGATTCTCATTTGAAAAAAAATATTGTTTTACCATAGACTATAGAATAATCTCTAAATTGTAAAAAAAGCTATGTATTTTTTTAATAATATGGTTAATAAGTGTATATAAAAATTCCAAAGCCTTTAATTTTGATACAAGCATTGTTAAATGATAGGGAATGGGTGAGCATGGTTTTCGAATCACACTGTATATGTATAAATGTATTTTAATTAATATTATATATGTAGATAGATATGGCCATATGGGGGGTCTCCCTCCTGTTGTTGCAGGCAGCGGACGACGATGACGCTTTAGTTGCGGTGACATCGCATGCTACAGTATGTGAAAGTATACGTGTCGTTCGTAGGTGCCGAATTGTATGGGGGAAAAATGTTTATAGATAAAGAGTAAACACTAAAAGTTGGTGAAAGCGCTACGAGACGCCCACTATGCATATAAAATACAAAGTATACTCAAGTGGCAAGTCCGATTAATAATAATTCGCTTGTTTATACATTTATATTTTGATTACGCAATTTCAAGTCGGACGTGAGAGTTATCTGAAATCGACGACCGCGCATTAAATTATATTATAACTGAAACAACTGCAGCGGATTACGTACCCATATAATGATACACGGGAGTGGTGACTCAATACTTAATTATTGCCGGCCGTATATAATATATTTTGTAACACTCGTTTGAGGGATTAAAGACGATCGTGCGATTTTTACGTGTGGAATTTCCGTTTACGCATTTCATTATAAGATACACCAATTATAGCCACGATATATATAATGCACAGAACGGTAAAACGGTAGATCGTCACTCGTGTCAGGGCACTAAAGATTTGCAGATTACGTACATAGTCTTTTTTTTTTATCAATAAACAAACACATGATTTCGTCAACTATACAGAACACTATCGATACATCTGACTCCTTTAAGCACAGCCTGTGATAAACATATAGAGTAGGTAACAGAATTCACATTTTTAATAAATTCAGAATATAAATTGCAATGCTGTTCGAATTACAGCCCGAATGGTAATTTAGAAAATGTATCTATTCTATACGCTTTATTGCAGTCCTTATTCAGGCTGAGTATCACGCGTAAAAGAAATGGTGCCTTTTTTGTTTTAATAATATAAATTTAAATTATCGCATTTTATTACTAATGCAAATTATATTATCGTGTATGAATAAACAATAAACGCATAGTTTATTATTGTTTGGGAAAAAATAGGATTATAATATGACTTCAAATATTGAAATGCAATATAATTTTGAAGTCAGATCTCACAGTAAACTCAAGTAGGATATATACTAGATGTCCTCGTAGGGCGATAAGAGAAATCAAAATGATAAGTTCCCCTCCCCGTCTTTACCTCCACTAACACTCTTATTACTATTCTTGCAATAATCAATGACGTCATATGTATGTACTTATCGTACGGTTTGTGTTTCAGGTGTGGCATGCGGCGAAAACGACAGCGGACGTTCAGATGAAGTAGTGAGGGTTATGCGCAGGCGGCATCTGGACGAGGCTACCAAGACGGGTCAAGAATCGAATGAGATCGACGACGATCACCATAGGCGGGCTGACATGTCACTGACCCGGGCCGAAGAATTCAAGTCGACCGCGGCGGCCTGCGGCGGCGGCTCGTGCGGTGAAATGCCGGAAAATACGGAATCGGCTGCGGCAGCTGCGGCGCTGCACGACGACTCTCAACTGATCGCGTCGTCTGCCGTCCCGTCGTCTATGGCGGACGAACAGACGTCCCAGTCACAATACTATTACGAATACGTTGGGCCGACAAAGATCGGTTCGGGGGAAGCCAAGAGGGCTTCGTCGCGTGGCAGATCACTCGTACCGACGGAGCCCGATACTGCAGCGCAACAGCCGCCGCAGATACGACAACAGCAGCAGATGGATGTGGCGGCGGCGGTGGCAGACCGTCAGCAGACCCGTAAAGCTGGTAACAGTGACATGGAAGACATACTGGACGGGTTCGTTAAGCTACTGAATGGTCAGCCCGGTCAAGCTGGTTACCGACAGCCGATCAAGACGCGCATCAACAACCGCGGACCTCCCCGCATATCGGACGCTTCGGTTGTCCTGGAACCGCCGGCGTTTGTGCCTATGCCGCAACACCAGCACCAGCAACAGCACCAACAACAGCACCAGCAACAGCTACCACCACAGAACAAGCCGAAAGACCCCCCACCGTATCCGTTCGACGTGCCACAGCCTGCCAGGCCACTGCCACCTCAACCGCCCAACCTTATCAAGCCGTTCTTGACCGGAGTGCCACTGCCCGAACAGCTGGTGCCCACCAATGGTGGTGACAACGACGACGAGTTGGGCCCACCATCTCTGCAGTACGAAGACGACGTATCGCATTTGCCATCGTCGTCGAGACGACCGGTGCAGCATCAGCAGACAGCCAGGCCACAACAGGAGTACGACTTGTTTGCGGACGGACATGCGCACGGCCCTGGCCACGTGGTGCCAGCCGCTTCCAGACCTGTCGAAAATGTGACGGAAAAGTTTACGGTGGACGCGCCTTCGTCTCAGTCACCGCCGCCCTCTGACAGACCGGCCGCGATCACTGTCTCTGAGAAACCGACCACGACCGACAAACCATGGTCAGCTATCGACATCAACGCGACCCGTGTGATCGGAATCCAAGTGTCAAAACTCGTCGATCACTTGACCTCACCGGTGGTTCCCTCATCACCTATCGGAGTAAGCGATCCCACCGCAGCCGCCTCCGCTGCCGCACCCACGACGACGACGTCCACTACTACCACCAGCACAAGCACCAGCACCGCGGCGGAATCAACGTCCACGACGACAGTCGCGCGACCGGAAACCACGCCGGCTGGCGAACACGTGACCGGCGTCGGTTCGGCGGTCGTAGTACTCGAGCCGTCCACTTCGGAGGAACCTCATCGCGACGATGCGCATAAGCCGACCGAAAACAAACTCCCCAGCAAGCCTACAGCGCCCGTCAAGAAGACCCCGCAACAGTCAGGTAACTATCACATAGTCGTTATAAGTTTACATAATGACTAATGAGTTTGTTTGAGCGAGGTTAAGAGGAAAGTCGCCTCCCCACTCTTGGGCCGAAGCTGGGAATTTTTCTAAGTATAGAAATTACTGTATAGCCATACAGTTCTTATTATATATAAGTAAAATACTGGTCCCAGATCGTCATTGAAGATTAAAATAAAACATGATATGATGGGTGTAGAGAACTAATTTTTAGTTTATTACTATAGTAATATACATGTGTGTGTGTGTGTGTGTGTGTGTGTGTGTGTGTGTGTGTGTGTGTAATTAAATGTTAATAATATGATTTTTACAATCTAATTGGTACCCATAAAAAATAAATTGTTAAGAGTGGAAAAGATTTTTTACGACTTAAAATATTAACAATTTGAATAAGATAACCACATCTTATTGATAATATATTCAATAAACATACACGTTAAATATAAAATAAATTCAGCTAAATTATTGAAAAGTTACATTATTTTTGTAGGTATACCTATATAGATAACGTAATTACATTTTAATTAATATCATATTAAACAAATCATTTAATCATTATACATAATATACTCATTACTCATTAGTCATTAGTAATACAACACATTTACTGAATACATCAGGTATATAAATGTATAATTTATTTTATTTTATTAATTATTTATTGTAAGATATTTAGTATAGAATATGTACTAAACAATTAAGAAAACATCATACTATAGAATATAGAATATAACATTCTAACAATTTTGTCATCATGACGACGTGAAATATACACGTTTGGCTTAGGTATACCTCTTCTTTTTCGCATCTCATTTACTAAAATCGTTGTTTCGTGTAACGGAGGTATTATGTTCGCGTTTGTACACGTCTGTGGAAAGTATTAAAAATGCATATAATATGTATAACATAAATTTCTTTACATTATGTGGACCTGAAATTGAGTACACGTAGGCTACATCAAACCTTTATTAGGTCCAACACTTTTTCAAAAATGTGAAGTATTCCACCCGTTCCAATAAAAATGAATGCATTATTATTGTTTTTGAAATGTATGAAATTCTTAGTAATATAATATTGTAGGGTTCAACATCCGAGGTAATGCGATATTGGCCACATATGCAGGACTGGATAGCCGCACTTAGTCCGCCCAATCCAGCCAGCGCACATTACACATAAATAAAGATTATATAATATAATATCATTATCGTTATAGTTATATACTATATACACAATTAAATTATAATTATGAGTTTGATGTTTTTTTGATTTATGCCAATGAGTAGATACACACTTTTTGTCATTTTGTACGATTTATAACTTAAAACGAATTGCTATAACAATTCGATTATATTAATATTATAATGGTGGATACTTTGTCGACTATAATCGGAAAATAATGTTTTCGCAGAAGGGTTCCCGTATTATTCACGTCCAGGGATCGTGCTGGATGATCCGGAATTCAAACCCCACATCGGAGGCCAGAGACGCCCCATCCAAGTTCAGGTGCCCAGTAAAGGTGACGTGTTCGACATAATGGTGTCCGCCATTCAAGGGCCGGGTGACAAGCCAGCACTGCTGAATCGTAAGCGAACATTTGTGTATTATTAATATTAATGTATAATCAATCACTAAACATTTAATAAATTAATAGTGAGCTAATGGTTCCTCAAACATGATTTAGTAGACCATGATTATTGATTGGTACATTTTATTTTAAAAGACCATTAGATTAACCCTATTTTTTATGCGACCCGACATAAAAGTTACAACAATTGTGCAAAATTTGGAAATTTGTACATGAACTAATACTGTAATGTTAATACTGTAATGTTAAATAAATGTTTATCGAGCTCAATTACTTCTACAAAGTACAAAGCATCAAAGAACACGAGTGACGGTGCATTGTTATTAAGTTTAATAGGTACTTCATGACAACTGATGACATAGTGCACCAGATTTACAAAATCGATATTCTAAAATATTCGAGATATACGATTAGTCACTGTTTTCGACAATTTAGTTGACTATTTAGTCATTTCTTGCAATAAATTTCGTAGATTCAATCAGATATATTATATCATACTATTATTTATATCGATGTGCTTCTTGGATTTTATTTTAGCTGATGAAATATCACCGTCAGGCGTCGGAAAAGGAGAAGTGTCCGTGATAACGTCGGCAGAACCAAACCAGCAGTTCGTGTCCATCGACGGTAAACGAACGTACATCAACTTGTTCGGCTCAGCGGAACCAACCGCGGTGGCGCCTCAGTCCATAAAGCCGACCAGCGCTGCTTCCGGGTGAGTGTGATTTCTATATTAAATGATATAGCCTTAAGTGTTTGTCATTAGGTATGATTTTATTCATTCATTCGGTGATTTTATTTGTTTGTTTTTTGAATCTTATAAATAGCCACATGCACGCACTGCCGCCGCAAAGTACCAATATTTTGTAATCGACTTAGGAATTTATGCATATTTGAATTTGTTTGGGAAGTTAATAGAAGAAATCTGATTCGAAATAAATTTGTTTCATGGTGTTTAGATTTCATTTTTTTTCATATCTCGATTTTTTATAAATTATAAGATAATAATATCCTATTAATTTATATCCAACATAATTTTCGAATGACAAATTAATATTTTTGTACTGTTTTTTATATTTGACGCTCTATATAAAAATATATTTGACATTTTAAACTAAACATCTAAGTATTTTCTCTATTCTCAAATATTATTGACTAGAAATTAACTAGAAAAAAATTATAAATGATATTTTAAAACTTCTTCAAGTGCATATATTTAAGTTTTTTAGGGCATAAAATCCCGATTCCTGGTGACCTGGTTATTATAAATAATATACTGTAGGTATACATATGAGTATACCAGCCTCACTGATAAACAGGCTGTTAAATTAATTGTTCATTAGTTCTAAATTAAACGAGCAAAGTTTATAACGGAATGTGAATTGTCGACTAATTAGTAAATTAATAATTACTGTATGAATATAATATAATTCGTAGCTATTATTATGTATACGGACCACGGTAAATTAATAGATACCATGCTATATATCGTTTAGTGATAGTAATAACGTGCACGTGTACAAATGTGATGGTTGTTTTTAATTTATTTCCCGGTGGAATAATGATCGTTGGGATACTTTCTCTCGAGATGGTCTAAAAATAATCTCCGAGGTCCTTAAAAAGTATTCCGACCCAAACTTGTAGTCGACCGTACCAAATATCTCATCGCGTTGGCGCTATAAAATATCACAGTTACATATTATTATTAAGTATTATTATAACGATTATAATACGAGTATATCGAATGAATAATAAAATATAGATACTTTATAATTGTGTATATAATTACTGTTCATAAGACGTACGACTGTTCTATAGACATAAATAGGACAGAAGAGGGGACTCGGGAACATACTTACACGGTTTATTCAATTTAGTCCCTATATAATATGTCTTTTAATCGACTCTTATTATTTTATGAATTTAAATTGTTACTGAATAACAATATCAATGTAATATATTAATATTTAATTAATATTCAATGTATTGTATCTGTTATTCGTCTCTCGTACTTCTGTTACCTATACGTATAATCGTCATAATATAACTTTTATATCAAATAAATAAATATATACCTATAATTGAACTAAAAAATACACTTTAAAAAAATGAGCGGTCCAGAGACGCCTATCAAATGTGAAACATTGACTTTACTTTGAACAGAAAATATGCATACAAATTGAAAAACAGGTTTATTAAAGGAAATAAACATGGCATAATCAAAAACAAAATATTCAGATTTTTTAAGGAAAAATTGTTCTTTATTTTAAAGGGGCATTAGGTGTTTTGCGCTTGTACCTACTGTGGTTTAATGTTTGTTGTCGTGTTTTCGGTTTCAGATCATATTCAGTGAGCCAAGTGCTGCAGCCGCATGGTGCGTCCAATCCACCGGGACCGCCTCCACCGTCACCGCCAAGCGGGGGCAAACCGTCGGCACCGGCCTGGAAACGGCCCACTCACCCGCCAGTGAGAATCGACACTTGTATAGTGGGCGACGATACGACGTGTGATGCGGCGCAGCATGAAAGGTGCCGCACCGAGCTTGGCGTGTCCTCGTGCCTCTGCAGGCCCGGGTACAGCAGGCGAAAGCACCGGGACCCGTGTCACAGTGAGTATTCAGTGTTTTCTCATATTTGCCCTATTAATAAATTATTATCTAAGTATAAGTATGTTCGAATTTTTTTTCAAATCATTGACGTTAAGTACACCGCCGTAATATTATAATATCCATCTCTGTTGCCAAACGAATTCGTACCACTAAATGTTCGGCTATACAGATTGTACTACACGAAGATCAGAAGTTCTGACAATATTCCTTGTGTGTGACCTTAGTGTCGGGTAACCATCACTGACCATTCGAGTTTAAAAGGAGATGATTCCTTTTTCCAGAATCATATCCAGTTGTCCAAATACACGTCTAACGGGGCGCTTTTCGTCCAATTTTTAGAAGATTGTCCCGTCCTAATATTGTTATATCTATAACATTTTGTTTAAAAGAGAATAATTTTGCTCAAACAAATCTAAAACAATATTTTTACAGCTGCATAACATTACACAGTGTGTTATAATGGACGAATCCGCACGACCGTCATCATTTCTGACAATACTCCTCGGCTATAGCACCGGGGTCTTATTTCCAAAACATCTTAAAATATAATTTTATTAAACAGTTTTTAGATTTTTGTTCCGTTTTTATTTTTCATATAAAATAAAATGGTAATCCTAGATATGAAAAGACCTCGTTGTAAATATGACTTTTTT
>NW_019104058.1:165007-165732 GCF_001856785.1 Myzus persicae | reverse complement strand
CACTTGGTTTAACTTAGATGAATGATAACATTTTATTTAGGCGCTATAAAAATGGTGTTACAAGATTGGAAGCAACTAATTGTAATATTTACGTATTTAACTAATCTAAATCTTTAATATTGTAGTAAAGTACTATGTGGGGAGGTGACGAATTTTCTAGTAAAGTATGACTCTTGGTAATTTAATTGTATGTCAAGTATTGGTAAATTTACTTTTTGTTGTTGGGTGGGAAGTATTTTGGATTGTTGACCTACTGAAGTTGATACACACAATTTATGAAAGACAATAATAGTATTAAATGATTACAATAATTTATTTTGATAATTTTATGAAATTATCACGTGAACTTATATAAAATGAATATTTCTTGTAAAATACGTATTGTAATTATTATCTAAATAAAACCAAATAAAATAAATCTGAAATTGGTGTATGGGTATAATAGATGTAGGTACGGATACTCTTTTACCTGTGTAATAATTTATGTTAAAGTATCTGCATGTCATTGTCCTGTGGCATGGTTGAAACACTATTCGCAAGTCAATTCCTCACGTAGCAATAGGAAATATAATAATATAAATAATAATATGTGTTAATAACTAATACAAAATATTAAGAATACAGTTGGGGCTTGGTGTGGCGCGGTGATTAGCTGAAGTCCCTAATGGGTGTCAATCATCGGCCGGCGTAGCTAGCATCCGGATGGGTGACCACCTGGGTGTTTA
>NW_019104058.1:0-164589 GCF_001856785.1 Myzus persicae | reverse complement strand
TGCCCGCGGGCGCCCATGCCTCCCTTCACATTTTTTTCCTATAATTTAACTCTACTTCAATTATTTAAAAATATTTGTAGAATTTTGATAACCACTTAGTGCCTCATAAATATTCAATTTTTCATGATCTAATTATTGTAAATAAAGCTATGAGTTCAGGAATACTGATATTATAGACTGCAGTCTTTAAGATTTGTTTTTAATACATTTTTTTCATAATTTTTTTTTTTTGATTCTTAAAAATCATTTGCCTGCGGGCGCCCATGCCCCTTCCCAATTTCATTTTTTTATTTGAAACCTATCAAATTTATAAAAAATTTTTTTATTTTAATTCTTAAAAATCATTTGCCTGCGGGCGCCCATGCTTCCTTCCCAATTCCTTTTTTTTTATTTGAAACCTATCAAATCTATATACATATTTTTTTATTTTGATTCTTAAAAATCATTTGCCTGCGGGCGCCCATGCCTCCCTTCACATTTTATTTTCTATATTTTAACTCTACATCAATTATTTAAAAACATTTTTAGAATTTTGATAACCACTTAGTGCCTTTAAATATTCATTTTTTCATAATCTAATTACTGTAAATAATGCATTGAGTTTAGGTATACTGGTATTATTGACTGCAGTCTTTAAGATTTGTTTTTTATACATTTTTTTTCATAATTTTTGTTTTTTGATTCATAAAAATCATTTGCGTGCGGGCGCCCATGCCCCCCTTAACATTTTTTTTTCTATAATTTAACTCTACTTCAATTATTTTAAAACCATTTTTTAATTTTTGATGCTGATTTTGTGCCTCTTAAATATTCACTATTTCATCTATTTATTTATTCATTTATTTCATTATTAATTATAGATTTAATAGATTGGTTAAAAATTACGATTATTTTAGTCGGTCATTGGCAGTGGAAGGGGAGCAAGTTTATCATCCAGGTAATGCTCAAAGAATTTAAAAAAAAAATTATTTCAATATGTTATTCAGTTTCTTCAAATCTAGACATCTTCCTAGAATTTTTACAAAACAAATGAAGCTTAAATAATTAATAAAAATATGTTGCTTTGAGAAAGACGTTTCACGTGAACGTGTGGTCTCCAATTGTTCAAATGCGTCTTACAAATATGAAACATATCAAATTTTAGTTAAGCAGTTATCATTCATCTTCGTTGATTCCAAATAATAATATAATCACTCTATTTTTAAAACTTTCATTGCTAAATTAGATCTGCTGAAATTATTGAGCACTTGTAACACGGGGCCAACACATGCTTATAAAATATTAGTACTAACTATAGCTACTTCTTAAACGTACATCCAATCATATTTTCAAGTTGATGCACATATAAAAGTCCTTATCGCCATTCGCATATGTTGTATGCTTCAAGTTGTTTCAAGTTGTAATAAGTAAATAAAACAAGTTCATTTTGATAAGCGGACACAAAAACAGAAAACCAAATAAGGATCTTTTTATTCTACGGGTCTCACTTAACCCTCTGTTTGTCGCGCGCCAAACGGGGGTGATTAAACTAGCACCCCCCATACTGTAAAACTCGCGCGACTATGCTGTTTAGACAGAGGGTTAAAATAAGTCGTACAAAGGTTAGTACGCCTAAGGGCTATGGAGCGTTGAAGCTGTGGTGATGATAGTAGGCTAGTTTTAGTATACTATCATCCCTGGTCTAGTGCATTGCAATGATTTTTTTCTAATAACTACCAAGGTATTCGATATTGTATATGCATAACAATAAAAGAAAATATTTAAATATTACCACAATAAATTAGAACCTAATTAAGTATCATAATTTGTATCCACAGTTTTAAAGCCGGTCGGCTAGCGTTGTACCAGTACATATAATTAATAATAACTTGAGACTTAAATATAGTCAGCACTAATTAGTGATTTGTCTATCATAAAAAATTATAAAAACTGATTTAAAAATTTTAATGTATCAAAAAATATAATAAAATGGTTACTAAGTAATAATGAGAGTTGACGGAATGAGGAGTTGTTATGAGGTTTTCAGTATTTATTTATTCATTAGTTTTAATATAAAGTTGATAAAACTCTGATCATATTTTTTCATATTTTTTCATATTTTTTCATATTTTTTCATAATTTTGTTTTTTTGATTCTAAAAATTCATTTGCTTGCGGGCGCCCTTGCTCCCCTTCCCATTTTTATTTGAACATTTAAAATTTTTTTATAATTATTTTTATTTGATTGCTTAAACTCATTTGCCTGCGGGTGCACATGCCTCCTTTCAATTTTTTTTTCCTTACGTTAACTCTAGTTCAATTATTTCAAAACCATTTTTTAATTTTTGATGGTGAGTTAGTGCCTTATAAATATTTATTATTTCATTAACTAATTATTGTATATAATACTATTAGGTTAGGAATAGTGATATTGTAGACTGCAGACTTTAATATTTATTTTTAATTCATATTTTTTCATAATTTTGTTTTTTTGATTCTAATAATTCATTTGCCTGCGGGTGCCCTTGCTCCCCTTCCCATTTTTATTTTCAAATTTATAATTTTATCAAGTTTTTGCATAATTTTTTTTATTTGATTGCTTAAACTCATTTGCCTGCTGGCGCACATGCCTCCCTTCACATTTTTATTTTCATAATTTAACTCTAGTTCAATTATTTCAAAACCGTTTTTTAATTTTTGATGATCCGTTAGTGTCTTATAAATATTCATCATTTCAGTAGCTAATTATTGTTAATAAAACTATGAGTTTAGGAATAGTGATATTGTAGACTGCAGACTATAATATTTATTTTTAATACACATTTTTTGATATTTTTTTTTATTTGATTCTTAAAATTCATTTGCCCGCGGGCGCCCATGCCCCCCTTCCCATTTTTAGTTTCAAATTTAAAATTTTATCAAATTTTTTTAAAAAATATTTTTATTTGGTTCCTTATAAACTCTTTATAAGGTCTTATCATAAATTATATTTTTTGATTATTATCATTTCCGCACGTATAATAGAGTATAGATAATCGTTATTGGAAATTATAAATTATTATAAAAACATAAACACTATGTATATGTTACCGTCAATGATGTAAATTAAGGAATTAATGTTAATGACTAGTCAATAACGATATTTCCGATCAAATTAGGCAGTATACGATATTGACTAGGAAATATCGTTAATGTCTGTTATTATCAGTCAGTGATGTATTTAGAAATATTTCCTAGGTAATGATGATAACTCCGGGCTTTTTCAGGCGTGATGGGTAAAAATATAAAATCATTTATTTGTTGGTTTGATTAGAAATGTTCTTGTGTTGTAAAATTCTAGACGATTATCATGTAGGTACGGAGTATGGTATGCTAAAACATAGGTTCACTAGATCACAACTGGTTCCGTGTCCTGAAAATATATTAAACTATGAAAAGACAATCGCGACTGCCGGAGTAAAATAAATTACCGTTCGTGAGGCTGCTGGATACGGTATCGCGGGATCACAAGGCTATACTAGATGTATTTGTAAAGCAGGATGCAAAACTAATAGATTTGCTTGTAAAAAAACTAATGTTTTATGCAATTCAAAGTGTCACAGTACAACAAATTGCAAAAATAAATAATTATGTATAATTTATCTTGTATTTATAAATTTCTTACTTAAAATAAATATTTCGTTAAACATAATTATCAACATTGTCTATCAGTATTAGACATTAAGGTAAGTTCCTAGTCATAGTTCTAAATGTGTTTACAAGATATTTGAGTTTTACAACATTGCCTATATTGTCTGTTAATGCCTAGGCATTGACATTATCGACTACTAATGTTAGGAATTTATAATATTGGCTAGTCATTTACGTTATGAACTAATTTACATCATTGACGGTAACATATACATAATACATATCTTCTTCTTATTATATAAAATGCAAAATGAATGTTGACGTGGCTCGTTGGCAAATAATAAATAAAATTATATTACATCCACAGTATTAACCTGTGATTACATCCTAATTCTGTTATCTATTTGTGTTAAGACTGCTATAACCTCAAAATATTTTCATATTTAGGTATTCCTGTATATTAACTTAGATCATATACTCCCCTAGTACTTTCCAATACAGTAGAAAAGCTGGCAGCTGCTGCAGAATGAAAGCCCCGGTTAATAAATAAAAACTAAAATATTAATCCGCTAGATAGTGAAACGTGTGCATGACAATTCTCTGTCCGGTCATTAGGAGCACGGATTCCATTATTAAGTTGCCAGGCCTAATAATCTAAGACCGTGGTCCAGACTCCAGAGCACGATTTAAGATAGTATGGCTGCCTTAATGCCTTAGTTCATATACACTGGATAGTGGATAGAGGATAGAGCTATAGCGTATATGGTATATCACGCGAAGTCCGTGTTTGAAGCAGACTTGTTCATGCCCGAAGTACTTATTGCGCATGAGTGAGAAATGAAATTGATCGTGCGGGACGGGGAAGGAACAATAATGTGTTATAGTGATAAGGACGATTAGGTACTGAATGCTTATATCATATTCTTTGCTCATGTGCAGTAATGACTTCGGGCACGAACAGCTATGCTTCAATATTTTAAACCATAGCTCTATCCAGTGTATATGATCTAAGATTCTATCGCTACTTCTAACTTATTTCATGAAAATTAAAATATTATGGTGTATGTTTATTTATTTAATTAAGATGACTAGATGAGTGTATTTTTGATTTTTTTAGGTTTAACCCGGACCGGACTAATCAGCAATCATAGATTATAGTTAAGACATCATAAGTGCATTATTACAATGTTTTATAAAAATGTTTTAAAAAAATATAGCGAAAAAGTAGCGCGCTACACTCAAACAATAGCGTTAGAAGTAGCTCACTACATTTAAAAAAAAAGTACGAGCTACTTTTGGGGGGAGTAGCAGTAGCGTTAGCGTGTTACAAAAAAACAGTAGCGTCCCGACTACTGCTATATAGTAAATTCAATATAGGCACCTACTGTATCTTGGGTTTTCTCCAGCGAATGGCTAGATTAGTTAATGGCGTCATGGCGATTGGATATGAGTGCATGGCTATAATATGATAAGTATATTATAACGATTTTAGAAAATTGAGTAGGTACTCATTTGTGATTTTCGAAAATCAGTTAGTATCCAGAAAGGTTAAACGATAAACGATAAAAAATGGAAGTTATAGTGTAATGTATAGTGAAAAAAATTAAAAATAATGTATAATTAATGGCTATAAATTTCATTTCAATAAATTTTTTTAAATTATCTTTTTTAAAACCTGAAGAAGTTCAACAATGTTTTAGTGAGGTTCTCATGGATATAAAACCAAATAACCAACAATTACATGATGTTTGTACCTTTTGTGAAAAAAATTACATTTTAGAAATCTGTAAATTTCCACCGTCAATATGGGCCGAGTTTTCTAACAGTTTAATGCTTATGAATCGTTTCATTCCAAAGTTAATAGTATGTTCTACTCTTCATACGTCATACCCAAACATTTTCCAATTTTTAGAAGTTTTAAAAAATGTACAAACTGACGTTTGTATCAAAATGCGTAGTTCAAATCAAACTTAAATACGACTTAAAGCTGTGGAAAAAGAAGATTATATTAGAGAAATTATGCGACAGTATGAAGATAAAATTATAACCCGTTTGGAGTTAATAGAAAAGTTAGCTTACAAAAACTTACTAGTTTAATTTTTTTTTTAAATTGAATTCTATATCTTTGACCTGTCTATTTTCGGCATTGTATTAACAATTTTCGATTAATTTTTTGTAACTATTTTTTTTTTATTATTGTGATTTTTGAACATCAGGATTTAACTGTCGATCCTAACTTTATTTTTAACTGTTATTTATTGAATTAATACTATATTTTTGATCTCCTCTCCCCCATAAGCTCTAAAAAATAAAAATTTAGTAGTATATTAGTATATTTTATCATTAAATTTTAAAATTAAAAATTTATTTTTTTTTTTTTTTTAAACAATTTGAATGAGTCCATATATTAATATAATAAAAAAATGTTTGATATAAATATAAATAAATATAAAATGATGTATTGGTGTGAAGGGGCGCACGCAACTCGGCTCAGTCGCGAATAAACTACGCACGCAACTCAACCTAGATAATCGCACGCAATTCAGAAACACCGCTTAAAATACTTATAACTCGCGTTAAAAAAAATATATAATAAAAAGCCTATGAGGTTGCCTAGATAATAATCTTACCTTTAGATTTTATAAGAGCCAAGAGGTCAATTCACTTTAATTTTTAAATTAACGGAGCTACACGTTTTCTGTTTATTGTACAATTTTCTATGTTACGCACTTGTAAGACAGAGACAACACATGCGGGTATCACGTCCTTTTAATTAATAATACAACCATTGAACCATGCAATAACAACTTACTACTTATTATTAATTTGTTAATTATAATATCATGATTCATATGAATTTAACTATATGCTATAATATTGTTTTTAATTAAATCTTTGCATTTAATTTATTCACTCTATGGTTATGATTTCTTAGCATGAATTCAAAATTGCATCTTGAATGAATTGTAAGTAGTGTTTTTTTTGGCGATACTGCCTAATTTGTTGAACTACTGTATACTTCTATGGCTCGGTTCAGCTATTCATCAAATTTCGACCGACCCTTTTTTTGTTATAACATTTTGAATAACAAAACGTCAAAACAGTGATATTAAATACATCACAATATTGATATAAATTATGAAAAATTTTATTTAAAAAATTAATTTTTGAACTTGTGTCATGAAAGTTAATCACTAAACGTTTGTATGTATAAATAGGTAACTAAAATAAATTGATGATATATTTATGCAAATATATTAAACTGGTATGTTTTGATATTATGATGTAGTGAAATATTCAATACATTTTCATGTTTCTTAATTCTCATGTCTTACGTTGAATACTTAAATACTTTTATAATTTCTTGGTCAAAATGATTTTTCTTTAAATATTTGTAAAAAAAATGTCTAATAAATCGGTCAATTTGTTTTTAGGAATACCTGGAGACCAACATATTCTCACAATTATTATACCTACAAATGTCACTTGAACTGATCTTTTTGTGTATTATATAACATACAATTGTACACAGTATTTACAAGACGTACATGGATGATAACACTTTAATTTCTAATACAAGAGGAAAAAGAAGTTAAAAATATTACTACCAATTACTAATAGTTTAAAAGAGAACATAAAATACTATGTTTATTCTTGAATACTTTTTACAAATTATTATATTTTTAACAACATAATTAACTATGGTAAATATATATAATTTATTTATTTTTACTTATTAAGTATTCCAAAACTAACGATTTATAAAAATGTTTAAAATTTTAATAAATTTAAAAAGTAATATAATTTATAAGTTAATAAGTTCTAATAATAAGAGGAAAAAACTCAGTCATTCAATCTATGTTACATCTATCGTATATTGTACGAATTTTGTTTTCTAGTTTAAAACTAAGTGCAAAAAATAAGTAAAATAAAACTTATATATTTTTATTTGATTAATATTGTTCGTTAGGTGATGAACAAAAAAATTATTTAAAAAGTATAAATTATTAGTTTTTCCACTATATAAGGTTGATTTTGTTCGTTTATAAATAAAAACAGAATATACGCACAAGTATATGTACATACATTTGTATTGCGTGATTGATGAGTTGGAGATTCTATAATTTTGATTTTGATTTGTCATAACTCCTCAAAGTATGCTACACGAGCCTTGGTTGATCCGCACTTCACCTATTAATTATTTAAAATATTAATATATAGATATAATAAAGTCAATCTTTATGTTAAAAAACAATGGAGGAAATCCATGATAATTTTTTTGTGTTCAGTCAATGAATTAAAAAATGTTATTCATCTTAAAGACAATACTAAATCTTAAATAATTTGTAATTTAAAAATGTAGGTCACATAATGATAATGCAGAACTTCTAGCCTAATGTAATTTATTACAATGAGAATACCTAAATAAGTTATTTAATTATTATTTATCTTACTAAATGAGAATATTTTTCTTTTTTTTTGATAAATGTACAAACCATATTTAAGCTAAACTTGAATCATGAAAAAAAAAATTCTATTCTAATAAAGTTAATCTTTGTATACAAATAAACAAGAATATTCATGTTCAATTTTTTTCTGTTCAGTCAATTACCTAATTAAAAATAAAAGTTTAACTGACAGTAATAGTTTTTTTATTAATGTGTCATTTATTTGCTCTGAAACTTTCGAGTTTTAAATAATCAAATTTTAACATTATAATTGAGCAAGTGAATATCTTAATTACTCAGGATAAAATATTTAATAACTAACTATTCATCTACAATGTCCGGTTAGGTGTCGGTTAATACTAACCAACTGATAACATATTTTAAGACCAGCAGAATTCTGCCGGTTAAGTGTCCATTAACTCTCACCGGACATTGTAAGGGACAGCTCTAAATGTTGTACTTAACCGATTATTAACTATAATAATAAGTACTGTATCAGGTAAAATGAAAAAAAGCTCAGGATATTAAATTAAGATCATATACAAAAAAAATAATCTTAACTATGTTATAATTTAATACTTGAGAAATAGCAAATAATTTAATATTTTAATTGTAAATAGAGGAAGTATTTTTAATAACTCATATAGGACATACATTTGTACATTATATTTTTAAAATTTTAAATGTATCAATTAATAGGCTCAATGACAGTAATGGCTGACAGACTCATAGCTGGACAAATTTGAGTGTTGGTAATAGCTAGCATGCTTAGAGAATTTGTTAACTATTTAGTATGGATTATGGCACACATATTGTAACCAACCTATAAAGAGTTTTTTGTATTTAAACATTGAAATCTTTATTTAAACATAAATGTGGTGTTTAAAATGTTTTATTTGACAGAAACTTTCAAATTTATAATCCAAATACCCCAAAAAATAAAATCGCAGTCTAAATACAAAAAACTATTTCTTTAACTTTGAAGTTATATTAGTTCTCATTAAATTTACAAATGATTTATATTTATTTTAAACATTTGTTTTTTTTTATCTAGTAATATTTGTCAGCCCTAATGTGTTGGTATAGTTTATTAATTGATTTTCTAAAATTAGTAAATTCAAATTTAAAGAAGGTAACTAAAAATTATTGATAATGCACCTTTAAACTAGAAAATACTTAGTTTCATCTAAGTTCAAGTGATAAATTAACCATAATATAGCAAACAAAAATCCTTATAAACTGAAGCTAGAAGTACAAATTATATAATCTAGTGCAATGCAAAATATTAATTTTTACATACATTTTCATAAGACCCAGAAAAATTGAGAAGTGTTAAACCAAAGTAATTAAACTCGCTTTTAAAATTTTTTACTTTTTTTAATGTAGAGTATTTGTTTTCTCCGAGTCGCACTTGTTCATCATGTAACATATCCAATTCACATTGTTTTTCATCTACTTTGAGCACTTCAATTTCCGTTTTTAAATCTCTTAATTGATCCTGAAGGTGTTTGCTTTTTTCTAAATACTGAACTCTGTATACATATAAAATATTTATATACAATTATTTTCTGATTGCTGATTAGTACTATAGTCTACAGTTAATATAACCTTTCTTTTTCAATTTCTAATGATAGCTGTTCCATATCATTATCAGCAATATAGTCATATGCTGGTAAATGATGATCTACAAGTGCTGGTGGATTAGAATGTGTAAGAGAGAGTTGTGGTGAATTATTAGCATTTAATCTCAATGCATGAAGATCAGCAGGAAGGTCCAGTACAGAACTACTTGACACTGAATACAGACTTGAAACACTCTAAATTAAAAATTAGACCAAAAATACGAGTATAGAACTAACAAAGTAATAATAAATAGTTAAAGGTATTGAAAAATGAAAACAGACAAATTGAACGTACAGTATTAACATATGCATTTCTAGAAAGGAACTCCAGCAATTTTTCTTTTGCTTGTTTTTCAGCAACACGAGCTCTAAGCAATTCTTCTTTAAGTTTGTTTGCTTCAGCTGCCCGTCTTTCAGATTCATCTACAAGTCGAGCAGTCAGTTGTTCAGCTTCCCGTGTTTTTCGTTCAAGGCTTACTTTTTCTTCTTCAGTCTATAAATAAAATATAGTACAATTTATATAAGAAGTTAATCATTAATGTCTGATATTCTAATTATAAAAATAATTTATATCTATTCTACATTTCTAATCATACTTTAAGTGCAGTCAAACGAAATTGAGTAATTTTATGTTCAGCTTCAGATGCTTTTTGACCTAATAACATGGCTTCTTCTTCTGCAACTCGCGACTTTTCAGCCAGAAGATCAGCTGTTTCTTCAGATCGTCTCTAAAAAAAGTGTTTTGGAAACATTGGTGTTTTTTTTTATGGTTTTGAGGTAAAAATCTTAAGAATACTAACTAATGCTTCATTTGCTAAACGAATTTCTTCTTGGTATTGCATCAATCGTTGTTCCATAATTGATTTTTCTTTTTCTGCAATTTCTCTTAGTTGCTTTTCACGGGCCAACTTATTACGCTCAATTTGCCGTCTAATTAATAATATAATAATAAGTGTAAAATATTTTTTTGGTGGGTAAACAGTTCTAAATATCATTGATACTATTAAATAATTACCTAGACTTTTCTTCTTTTGCCTGGGTTTTCATTTGTTGTACTTCCATAGAATCTGGTTTACGTCTTCTCATAAAAAGATCATGATTTCCTATACACAGGTCTAAAATCTAAAAAATTATCGATGTGATAAGAAGAATTCTTTATTGATAGTTTTATTTAATACTCACCAATTTATTCATTCGAACTTTGTGCGAGAAGAATACAAAATTTGGTGACGTCTTATCAACAGGTTTAATAGTAAATTTTTTATCATCAAAACTAACATGTCTGATTTCAGACCATTGGAATGTTGTTTTCGGAGTTAATTTGTTCTCTTTTTCATAAATATTAAGTCCTAAAGATGTAACTCCTAACCACAAATCTGTATCTTTCTTGTTCTATATTGTTTAAAAACCAAAATGTTTTAATTAGTAAAAGTTAAAATTAATATAGCTTTAGAGATAATTTTAACTCACACTAATGGGAAAATAATTTACACCATACATATCTAAATCTTGAGCGATTTTCAAATATTCAATTTCAGCCTCATCTCTCGACATTCCTCGATGGTCAGCATACCAAACTTTAATTCGCTCTTCCCACATTTCTGCTGTCATTTGATATTGATCAATTACTCTTTGAGGTAACAATTCTTCACTGGCAAGCATTCCTGGCTTATAAGTTCCTTCATCATAGTCACCATACTACACAGATTCAAGTAAATAAATTTAATGATTAACCTTAAAATATAATTTTTAATTTCTTCTACTTTTGCTTGCACTGCATATGACGCTAATAAAACTGAGGCTTCTGGCGGGCAATAAATATCCATTGCTAAAATGGCACGATTAACTTGTAAAAAAAATAAGTGTTGAGTAACTTCTTGAACAAGTTCTTCAGCTACTTCTTCAGGATAAAATTTTGCAAGGAACATAAATGGCATTGTAGTTTGTTGAGGAATACCTTGATCTTGAACTATAATATAACTTACAATTATATTTTATTTTAAATCAAACACATTGAGGCATACCTTTTTTATCTAATTTCAACCATGCAATAAATCCTTTAGAATCTTCATACTGTAACCCAAAATACCAGGTTTCTCGTAATCCAATAGTACGGCACACCAAGTCAAAAAGATCTCGGCCAGTAGCCTTCAACTAAACAAATATTTATAGATAGGTAATTCAAATTGTGGTACGTACTAAGGTGCTACACATTTTTAATTTACCTCTAGGTTAAATTCTAATTCGGCATCTAATGTACACACTTTGACAGGAAAAGATTTTCCCGTCGATTTCTTGCGTTTGAATGGCGGCATTTTTTCTTTCATCCTAAACAAAGTTTAACCACACACACGATCAAATTGATTGGTGCACATTATTAACAAACAAATACATAAAAACACCAATATTAAAAACTACAACATTTTCCAAAAAATAAATAAATGTAAACACACTTAATAGTTATTAGGTAGTTATTTTATTGTTATTACTTATTAGTTATTAGTAAAAAAGATTAAATAATGGTGTTTTTGTTTGAGTTATCATTTTTAAACTTATCAAATAATTCTTTGAACATTGATACCGGTTATCAGACAATCTCCCACAATTATAATCACGATCACGGTCTTAGAAAATATCTTCTATGACCGTGGTCCCGACGGTGAATATATTTAATATTTTTATATGAAATATATTTTGCCATGGTACCGACTACGATTTAAGATATTCAGTCGAGATATGCTTATTGCTCTTGCTCATCGACCTATACCGATATAATTAAAGTTTGAAGACGAGATTGACTCACAGCCGTGGAAAAAGACGTTAGTGTTCTCTATATCACAATTTAAATCACGAACTATTGATCACACTTAGTAATTTGCATTTTATGTCATAGATTCTATTTCACCATTTCAGATATATATATAAATACTTAGGTACTTTAGGTGCTTATTACTTAGCCGCATACATAACTTTGTTGTTTTGTATAACGTATGGTATTATTTCTACTACACTTGAGATTTGAGACTTCATATCTTAAAACTATGAAAAAATATTTATTAAAATTGGAAAAATATAATAAAATGAAGTGCTGCATTCCTTATTGTAAAATACTATGCAAAAGCAGTACTTTTGGTATAAGCAAAGCATCATAAGATTTGTGGGAAAATACACTACTACACTATAGGTATGAAATTGAATGAAAATGTTCTCATTTGCCAAAAGCATTTCAAGGAAGAGGATATTATTAGGGCATGGGTAGCTGGTACTGAGTATATTTAGTAGAATATCTTTTGGAAGAATATGGTTTCTCGTATGTGTTAACTGCTAAGTTTTATTTTAAGACTAATAAATATATTGGTTGTATTATAGCTTGATGATTATAATAAAATAATAAAATATATATGAATTACATTTTAATACTAAATTACTGTTAAACTTGTACAGTTATAAAGCAGACTTCAATAAAATGTTTGGAAAATAATATAAAATTATTAAATTAAATTAGTAAAAAGAATTACAACATTTAAAACATGGATAGAAAATTGAAAATTCAGCAGGCAGCTGGCAGCGACACGGTAATTTATTTTTCTCTCACAGAGAGCGCTTGCTGTAATTTCCAGCACAATGAAGAACTCAATTTGGTAAGGGGAACTCCCCTTATCAGTTATCACGTCATGCCGATGGGCAACCTGTCCTGTCCTGTATACAAGGTAGATATATTAATATATATTTACTTATATATATCCACCTTGCCTATATAGTGTATACTGTATAATATCTTAAATCGTGGTCCCGACCTTATCTTCTCCTAAGACCGTGATAATAATACAATATGCCCATGGCTTAAATATAGAATGACATTATACTTACACAGTCAATTTTTATGCAATAATTGATGGCAATGACTTGATATTTGATGAAGATGAATTTGATTTTGAAATAAAAAATATAAATGAGAAGATCAATAATGATATTATATCAATGGCTGGCTTAGAATATATCACTGGATTTGTTGTTTCATTTCAGAGCTAAATATCCACACTTGATATCTAATGGTGATATGAATAGTTCCAGTTGGATAGCTTATGCTTCAAGAGGTAACAGTGCCCAGTGATAAATTGATGGATGTGGCAAAGGTAATGGAGAATTTTTTTACACAATTACATGGAGACTACTTTACTAAAGATATTTCAATAATTAGAAAAGTAGCTGATAGAGTAATAAATTATTATAAAGGAGATTTACCAGTACCAGAAAAGGTATTACTATACTTAATACGTACAAGAACTTTTATTTTAGTTCGTGCTATTAATGCTGAACATAAACGAATATATGATGACAAGAAGAAGAATAAGAAAAAATTGAGCAAAGTAATCAACATAATGCCTAAATAATTATAAATGTAGAAACAGATAAATACAGAAAATAGTTTAAAATTTGTCCTAAAAATTATTAATATGACTTATTCAGTTGAGTAGTTGAGTTGAAAAAAAAGTCAAAAGGTAAACAATGAATAATAAATCCTACTTAGTAATTTCCACGGCTCAAATATGTTTACTTAAGCCATGGTAATTTCCTACATTACAAAATATTACAATATTTGAATATCATGCATTTGCATTACAGCATTACGCATTTACGCCATTACCTAGTTAAATATTGTGCTTATGATAAAAATAATTGATAAAGACCATACCCTTACGCTGCCATTTTATTTTATTTGATAACAATATTGGCTAAATGCAATAACCTTGTATATTTAAGCCATGAATATGTCCATTGGCCATTGCGTTGAATCATAGACCTTAATTAATATGCCTTTGCGTTGAATACGTTTTTAAAATTTCGTAACAAAGAAAGATACACGTTGCCAACGTTAATGTACGCAGTGTCGTGTTCTATGGTTGTACCCCTGGTAATTGTAAAAGATTTACGACCATGGTTGCATTTCAATTTACAGGACAACTTGTTCAGTGATTAACTCACTGATAATAATTATTAATTTATGATAACAGATAAGTATCAGAATAACAAAAGTCCAAAACACAAAAATTTCAAAATAATCAGTGAATTATTTACACCAAATACTATAGATCTATAGTATTTGTTTACACTTAGATCAGAACTTACAGTCATCATTTTATAGAGAACAGACCAAATCATGACTAAAATAAATTAATCATGGACTAAATTATTAAATATGTCGAAAATTGAAGTGACTTACGCATTACTTAATTTTTCATTGACTAGTTTTAACTTTTAAATGAAAAAAAAAAATTTACTGTCAAACTTCGAATATTAATAAATAGACAGAGGAAATATATTGATGGTATTATAGACATGATCTGAATTACAATATTAGAGGTAGCCTTTAATATATTATTGTGTTTCAGTATTTGCGATGGAGGAACAGAATACAAATGTCAATTTAGATACAAACAATCGGGAACAAATTAATAGAGGTATCAATTAATCATTTTTTTTTATTCATTGTATAACATATTATTTAATTTAAGCAATTTTAAATCATTTATTGACCTTGCAAATTATCATTTCAAAGATCAAACTGTCGTGCTAGCTAATGTTGAGTTTCAAAGTGAAATTGATTCTGGGACACCTACACCTAAAATTGATCCTTTTCAAATCACCCAATCAAATTCTAACACTATGACTGATTCTACACTAACTATTACCCCAGGTAAAGTGTGCTATTTATTGGGTTTTTACTACTTTTGTCTTTCATTTAATATTAAGTGCTTATTGCAGAAAGTCAACGGCAAAGTGTAATAACAGTTTTACCATGGGGAGCACACAAAGAGCGTTCACCATTCCCAAATGTAGACACAGACATTAAGCCAGGGGAGTATGTGATGCGTACACTGTTTGCAGACTTTACGGTACAGGCTGAGCGAAAAATGGAGGAGGTAATGATTGAGCCAGAAAAACCATTGATGAAGATTTTGCAACGTGGTGAAGATGCACAATTTGATCAGTTATTGATTGCATTTGGTTCAGTCGCTGAACATTGTTTGCCTTCTATACTAAAAGCTCTTTTTGCTTGGTATGATCGACAAATTGGTATACTAGACATCAATGCTACAGATTCAAAGAAAATTGAACTTAAAGGCAAAAAGTATGATGAATGTTTACATTAAATTTATCGAACTTCATAACTTAATTATAGATCTATTACCTATATGCATTTTATGTATATTATGTATATATATTGTGTGATACATATTCATGTATATCCAACAAGTATGCTCACCCCCTGCTTTTCTTTATTAATGAAGTTTTTCAATATCTGATTTTTGAATCTTTAAATATACGCAAAGACCATATTTTCATATTCTTGAGATTTTTGTGCCACTTAAGGAGTGTCCTGTGGTGATACGAACCTTTTTTTTCATACTAGAACCCCACTTTTTTTCTTTAAATTATTTAGTGGATAATTTTTTAAAAATGTTGATGTATCAAAATCAAAATTCGAACTAGTGGTTTCCTAGTTATTGGACAATTTATTCTAAGGATAATGGTCCATACTAGGGATATGCTCATACAGTTCTACATATGGAATAAGAAAAATAACTAAATTAATCAAGAAGGATTTTACTTGCTATTTACCTAAATGTTTGACTAAATAAATATTAAATGTTGCATTATTTTATATTATGCGTATAGACTATAGATAGCAATGTATACTGTATAAGCATATCCTTTTTCCCCATTATAAACTATATTATCTTTAGCACAAAATGTGTAATAACTAGAAAACTACTCATTCAAATTTTGATTTCAATACATAAAAATTCTCAAAAAAATTAATTTACAGTAAAAAAGTGGGGTTCCCATTTGAAAAACAAAAGTTTGTATCGCCACTGGACACTCCTTAAGTGGTACAAAAAATCTCAAGAATATGAAAATATGGTCTTTGAGTTTATTTAAAGATTCCGAAAATCAGATTTGGAAAAACTTTATTATTAAAGAAAAAAGGGGGGTGAGCATACTTGTTGGATCACTCTGTATATTTTTTGCATATATTGAATAAATATGATAAAGTTAAAAAAACTACTTAATATATTTCATTTTAGTGATGTTACTGACACTAAGGAAGTAGAAGTTATGGGAGAGCGAAAAGATCTGGCTGTGGAGTTTATATTTTGCTTAGCATTAATAGAAGTATTGAAACAATTACCATTTCATCCAGGGCATGAAGATTTAGTCACTTATATTGAGAATTTATGCTTCAAACATTTTAAATATCGTGAAGGGTATGTAAACTGCATGATAATTTCTAATACATATAGAACTATCCAGGCTTATTGATAAAAATCTTATTAAAACACCGACAATTCAAATTCAATATTTTAGGTTCAAAGGAAATCTAGTGTGTGTATTGGTTTTTTGACAATTTTTTTAATTATTTTTAAAACAGGTGAAAATCCCTAAAATTTCATTCATTTTTAACAGTTGAAAATTGATTCTTTAATTGGTTCTTTATAGAAGACATTTTCTGAATAGCTGTAAAGATGTTATAAACAAATCTCAATAACTGGCTTCAAAATTGTTTTTGGCTTTTGATTCTAATAATTTATTATTGTTTTTGGTTTTACTAACCTTATGTTTGTAACCAGTATGGATTTTTTAGTTATACTTTCTACTACACTTAATACTATTAATTATGTATATATTATTTGGAAAATGTCCCTATAATTAGTATTGAAATTCAATGTGGGGAAACAATTGGGTCATTTGGACATAATATTAATATTATCCTTTTAGTATTGTATTAATGAAACTAAATGTATGTGTTAATTAAATTATTATTACTGATTTCCTAGGGCACAAAACTGTCCGAATGCACTAAATATTCATATGGTGGCTGATTTGTATGCAGAAGTTTTGGGCGTTTTGGCTCAATCTAGATTTTTGTCTGTCAGAAAACGGTTTATGGCTGAGTTAAAGGAACTAAGAGCTAAAGAACCATCACCGCACGTCATACAGGCTATTATATCATTGTTAATGGGAATGAAATTTTTTAGAATTAAGGTAAATATATTAAGGTTAATATATTTGTTTGTTTTATAAATCTAAGTAGTATTATATTTTGATTAACAGATGGTTCCTATTGAAGATTTTGAGGCTTCATTTCAATTTATGCAAGAATGTGCTCAGTATTTTCTTGAAGTTAAAGATAAAGATGTTAAACATTCAATGGCTGGATTATTTGTTGAAATTTTATTACCTATGGCTGGCGTAAGGTTTATTTAAATGTCTCAATTTTTTTTTGTTTTTTTTTATGAGTTGAAGTAATTACATATTTTTCTAATCTTAGATTGTTAAAAATGAAGTAAATGTTCCGTGTTTGAAGAATTTTGTGGAATCCCTTTATTCAACAACTTTAGATATGTGTACTAAATCAAAACACAGACTATCATTGTTTCCATTAGTAACTTGTTTGCTATGTGTTAGCCAAAAGATTTTTTTCCTACAAAATTGGCATTACTTTTTGGCAATGTGCTTATCAAATTTAAAGAATAGAGACACTAATATGTCAAGAGTTGCTTTAGGTAATTCAAATTTAAAATGTTATTGTTAATTTATACACATTATTCTGATATTTTAATTTCAGAGGCTCTTTATCGGTTGCTATGGGTTTACATGGTGAGAATAAAATGTGAAAGTAACTCTGCTACCCAATCTCGTTTACAAAGTATTGTTCATTCATTATTCCCCAAAGGATCAAAAGCTGTTGTACCACGTGATACACCTTTAAATATATTTGTTAAAATTATACAATTTATTGCTCAGGTAAATCTTAGTAATTATTTTTCTTATTTTAGCTCTGAATAATTTATTTCAATTATACATCTATTTATTTCTATATATATTATTATTGCAGGAACGATTAGACTTTGCTATGCGTGAAATAGTATATGATTTGCTAAGTGTAGGTCGACCAATTAAATTAATACTTACACCCGAACGAATGAGTATTGGTCTCAGAGCTTTTCTTGTTGTGGCCGATAGTCTTGAACAAAAAGAAGGTGAACCACCCATGCCAGGTACATCAGGAGTATTGCCATCTGGTAGTACACTCCGAGTGAAAAAAACTTTTTTAAATAAGGTTTGTAAATTATATCATTATTTTATAATATTTTAATAGTCCTATCATTAATCAATATTAATGATATTTAATTAATATTTTTAATATTTTTTATTAATGAAACTATTTGTATAAAATTGTATTTAAATATAGATGCTAACTGAGGATACAGCAAGAAACATTGGTATTCATACTTACTTTCCAAATGTGCGTCGGGTGTTTGTTGAAATTTTAAGAGCATTGGATACCCACTATGGCAGACCTTTGATGATGACTAGCACACAAAATATGAACAAAGTATTTTTGAATTTTTTATTAATTAAGATTTTCTGTCTTTAAAACTATCAAAAACAAATTAACTTAAATAAAGGATTTATTTTTTACTTTTATGTGAAGATTTAACGAACATAGGTCAGAACTCCTTAGATCATATTTAATACTGTATTAGATACAATATAGAACAATTTTCTTTAGTTTGCATTTATTAATAATAACTATAAATCACTAGTCAGTAATAGAAGGCTTAACATTTTCTTACTTATTCATGATCAGCAAGAGTTTATAAAAACAGCAAAATGTAAGAGTCTTTTGCTTTTGCATTGGACTCTTACAATCAGGTTCATGAGATATATATTTTAGAAATTGTTTATACTAGTATAGTAGTATGTAATATATGTTATATAGTTTTGATAGTTTACATGATCTTAAACTCCGTGGATTAATTAATTGTATACTTTACTAGGAACCTGATGAGATGATAACTGGCGAGAGAAAGCCACGTATTGATCTATTTCGAACATGTGTCGCGGCTGTTCCACGTTTAATACCCGAGACTATGACTGGTGCTGAATTAGTAGATATGTTGTCTCGTTTAACTGTGCATATGGATGAAGAACTCCGTGCTTTAGCATATCAGAGTCTTCAAACTTTGATTATTGATTTCCCAGAATGGCGTCATGAAGTAATTACTAGTAAGCATATATAGTGGTTAATGTATATTCATTATTAAATTATATTGAATGTTTAAAATTTACATTTAAGGTTTTACACAATTTTTGGCACGTGATGTACAAGATACATTCCCACAATTAGTTGATAATGGCTTACGTATGTTATTGCAACTATTAACTTGTTGGAAAAATAGTATTACACCAGGATTGATTAAAAATCAAACAGAAAAAAATAAAAAAGTTGATTTAACTAATAACCAGCAAAAATCAAAAAAAGTTGATTTTTCTCCAGCTGAAGCCTTTGCATTAGTGATGTTATGCAATTGTCGACCATGTCCTCGCCGTTTATCAGCACATATACTCCGTGAAATAAAATGTCTAGTGAAGATATTAGGTTAGCATTTTTAGAAATACTTCATAGTTACTGCAATAATTAAAAATATTTTTTATTTATTTTGTTTTAGATAATATTAAAGACATAGTGCCAGTTATTGATGTCATTGATAAGGCTTGTCCTCAATTAATTGAAAGATGTCTTCCTATGTTGCCTTCAGCAGAAAAATTAGCTGCAATGACTGCATCTGCAGCAAATTCAATTGATTTGCAATGGATTGTTGATCGTAATGCTCCTATATGGACTGCAGGTAAATTAATATTTTTTGTGTATTTTTAAATTGTAAGTTATTATTTAGTGAATATTAAAGTATAAAATGTTTTAGGAATTCAAGACGATATAAATTCTGCTAAAACAGCTTCATCTCTAAGCTTATTGGGTGGAACTGGAAATAGTGATCCTTGGGGAACAATACTCTTTGGTATTTTGTCTCAAAATGTTCTAATAAAGCAATGCCCTTCTGTTACTGCTCAGGCTTGGCTATTAGTATTCTCTAGAGTTCATAATCTTTTCACTGTAATTGACCCCACGTAAGTTAGCTTATAATGCTTTTAACATTTTAGTATTACTCTAGTGTTATTTTAATTCTGTAGACCAGTTAGTGATAATAGAGCTTCATTATTAAGGAGCTCAGCTCCTCCAAAGAAGCCTTTAACTGAACGTGATCAATATTTGACTCTTTGGAGATATTACACAATGTTTGCTATGCGAGTCGTACCTCTTGCTCCAAATCCAGTCATACGATGTGCTTCACCCGATTTAAGCTTAAGTTCTTCACCAGATAGTTTAGCAATTGGCGAACGAAATGATAGCAAAAGTGTTTCGCCAACAGCGTTGTATAAATTAATTGCACCATTACTAAGATGTGAAGTAGCTGATGTTCGAGATGCTGCTATATATGCAATGGGAACTATAAATCCTGTAGCATTAAAGTAAAAAAATAAGGAATACAGCTAATTAAATCTTAGTTAATACATACATAATTTTTTTCGAAAAATAGAGATCTTATGGAAGAATTAATTTCTTATATAAAAGAAGCTGTGGACAGAAAACAAGAAAATATGAGACGGCGTAGACGAAGAGATGCATTGCGTTTACAGTTAGTTAAGGTTTTTGAACTTATTGCAGGATATGGAACATTTGGTTGCAGGTAAATAGTAAATACTGTATAACATCTAGTATATTAGAGATAAATTTGTTGAGTAAATATTGAATAGTATTTAATTGCTTGTTTTTTTTTTTAGTTCATGTGTTCTTGATAGAGATACATGTTCGTTACACCCAACAATTGAAGAATATGTTGATGGAGCTAGAATCTGTTTAGAATTGGAATCAGAAAAAGATAGTCTTCGAGAAATAAAACTGTATTTTTGTAGATTTGTTATGAAGATGATTAAAAGTTTTGAACGTAAGTATACAATGTTATTAGTTTGTAAGATATATGTAAAGATTTTAGTTGTGTTTTAATTCTTAAAGTTTTCTATTAATTCTATTAATTCTATAAATTATAAAACATTAAATATCAACATAATGGTACAAATTATTAAAGTAACTAAATATCTAAATGCTAAATAGTACTTTCATGTATTATACATAAATATTATAAATTGTGCTTTTAGAAAACATGCAATATAATTTGTGAATTTGGACTGGAACTAATAAATAAATTCTGATTTCCTATTTGTGACTATTGTTTATAATTATGTTTTTGTTTGTCTACAGAAATAAAAATACTAAATAATTAAGGGGATTACAAACGCTATTAAGTATTCATTAAAACAACCTTAGTAACTGACAAAAATTAAAGTACTTATAATGGTTTGATTTACAAAAAAGTATATATGTTTGAATTGGTAAAAAAGTCTACTGGTTGGTGCATATATTATATCTTTTAATATATTAAATATAAAAAGTTGACAAATTTATAAAATGTTAAATATTTATTCTCCAATGCAAAGTAAACTTGTTTACCAATTCAACTATCCATACTTATTTTAAATCAAACCAATAGAAGTACCTTAATTTATACCAGTTGCTAAGGTTTTGATGACAAATTAATAGTTTTTGTAATCCCCTTAATTATTTAGTATTTTTATTTCTGTATACAGGCAAAAATATACAAACAAAAACATAGTTAATTGTTAACAATAGTCATAAGTACGAACTCAGAACTTATTTATTAGCACCAGTGTATTATCCTTAATTTTTGTCAGTCCTTAAGGTTGTTTTGATGAAAAATTAATAGCTTTTGCAATCCCCTTAATTGCTTTTTAATTTTTATTTTTGTTCAGTAAATCGTTGACAGATAATTAAAAGTATTTGCATAATTGCACTTTTATAATTTTTTAACTTTAAAACCATTCATTTATTATTTTTTAAATCATGATAATTGAACAAGAATTTAAAAAATCAAATATTATTAAAATCATTTTAGCTTTATCAAATTAGCGAAAACTTATGTAATTTTATATATTTTTTTTCAAATTCTCAAACATATGTATTATTTTATTTAATTGTTTTGTTTACTGCTTAAGATGGTATATTTTTCAATTTAATATATTAACAGAATTATTTAATTTTTTTTTTTAGTTGAAACATATCGTACATTGTTAAAACGAGAATTACGCCAAAATTTATTTACTCTGTTTTGTAATTGGGCTGAACATTGGGCATCATCTTCTATTTCGACAAGTTTACTGACTATAGATTTAATTAAAGATGATTTGCAAATGGCATCCTTGCAAGCAGCTTGTGCAGTCCTTACATGTGGGCCATGTTTTAATCATACTTTGGCTGAACCTGATGGATCCTTATATACTTGGATAGATGTGTTGTTAGCACATCCTGACAAACGAGTTCATCAATTAGCCTTAGAAACAGTTGTTTTGCTGTTGGATTGTAATCCCGATATGGGTGCACTACTAGACTGGGTCGTAGATAGGTGTTATACAGCTATGCCATCAGTAGCAGATGCATGCTTCCATGCACTTGGAGTGATATTCAGCACTAGGTAAGTTAATTAATTATAATATTTATTCTCAAAACAAAGAAAAACATAGAAATGTTAATTATACAATTATTTGATTGATATTAGTATTATTTTTTAGTATTTTGTTAAATATTTTTAATATTGCCGAAAGACAGTTGCTCTTACAAATGTTTTTTTTATATAAGTGTGTATATGTTACGGGCAATGTGGAATACCGGGCAATGTAAACCACAAATTTTTTTAAAACAATCAATAATTTTATTCATGTAACATAATACAATAAAATATGAAGTTTTTAAAACACCGTGTATAAACTTATTTTTGTTATTTATCTTACTGCCTATTTAAAAACCAAGTGTAGAAAAGCAGACAGACTATGTAATTCCAAGTGCCATGCTTCTAAATCTTGTTCAAATAAATAGGTAATAATACAATTATAATTTATTATAAAAATAAAATGATGATACTTGTTAATTTTTTTTTTTTGTTATTCCATCAAATTATTGGTAATATTATGGTACATGAATAAAATTAATAATGATTGTTTTAAAAAAAAATCAATACTATAAATAGTTAATGATTATAATTTATAACAATAATAAAAAATAATATTAGTTGGTTAAAAAAAATGTGTGGTTTACATTGCCCGGTATTCTACATTGCCCGTAACATATAGACCATAGACCCATAAAGAATATATTCACAAGTCTATGGTATATACACACTGTACACAGTAAGATGTAATGTGTAGACAATATTTTTAATAAATATGTTTGATAATTTTTTACGGTTGACACTCAGTATGGAACTATGTATGAGACTTTTTAATGTCTGGGCACGTCATGTCACCATCCAAAAATTATCTTTGCATTTTGAAATACAAATTTTTTAGTGCTACCTTTGTAGCAACACTTATTTATTTTAAATGTTTTATAGGTATTGTAATAATAAGGGTTGGTAGAATTTTTCACATGCATCTAATAACCAAATCTAAAAATTATAATATCTTAAATCTTATGTACTATCTTTTTAACATTTTTTTTTTATTTATCTGGATATTGATAAATATGAAATATAAACTCAATCTTAACAAAACGCTGGGAGTTACTCTGCTTATAGTAAATTTCGAGTTTACCTCGTCAATATTGAATTAAATAATTTAAAAATCAATATTTTGTTTAGGGAATATCCATGTGATCATTATACGGCAATTATTAATGTTACACTCATGAACACTGGCTGTCCTCGGTCTTCTGTACGAGATACTGCGTTACAATTATTACAAGTATTAGATAAGAGGTTTTTTGGATCTGGATGCGTTGAACTATTACCACCAATTTTACCTTCCGAATCTCCCGTTACTGCGCGTGAGTACTATATTTTATATTTCATGAATAAATATTTAAAAAGTTTAAAAATAATAACTCAACACATATACTTGGGTGTACCAAAAGCTGAAAATGCTTAGCATTTGCCATTTAAGAATGAGGACTCCCAAATTTTCAATAACATAATTTTAGTTGGTAATAATTGACAAATATAAACAAAATCCATAATGGAAAGAGTTAATTTAATTCAGATTTATTAGTACTTAGTACATATCTTTGTATAAAATATATTATCTATATATATAAAAAAGATACCTTGCCAATAATACCTAATTATATCAAAGCATTTTTAATGAGGATAGAAAAATTATTTGTTTTAAATATTTTCAACAAAATATACTAGTATGAGTATTAGTATTTAGTATTAAATTGAATTTTAATATGTGTGTAGATTTGGTTTATAAGCAAAGAATCCCCCTACATGTTCCACTATAGCGTGTTTAGTGTTATATAGCACTCTTGAAAATGGTATTGGGACAAAATATCCAAGGTTAAAATATCCAGGGATAAAATAATCAATATATGGGACAAAATATCCAAATAAAAAAAAAATATTTTTTCCCCCTTTTTTTCTTTAGATACATTGTTCATTTTTAAATCACATTTAACATTGATAATACTTTGTAATAGTTTTTTCCTCGGATATTTTGTCCTAGATTCCTTGAAAATAATTTACCCTCGTATTCAATTTGTGAATGTATATCCAAGGCTTTCCCAATTCAGATTGTTATATAATGGAATGAACCTAATATACAGGATAATAAATTAATCAGGACAATTCAACATATTAATTATAATGTATACAATATACATTTATGTTTGTAAAAGTAAAACCAGAATAAAAATGGAGGTGAACAATGAGCATGCTTGATAAATCACCCTGTGTATACATATATAATATATATAACATATTAAACAAAATATTAATAATATATATATATGTATATAATCACTATTTTGCAGGAAGGTTTGATTTTGTTGAATGTTGAATAATTGAATGTCGTTTTACAAAATTGTTATATTTTAATAAAAAACAAATTAAAAACGTAGGATCTATAACTTTCTATAGCTGATAAGGAATAATTAAGTGGCCTGATGGGTAAGAAACACAATTATCTATAGAGGATTCAGGGCCGTATACTTAAGCCTCAACAATTGCATTGATTGAATATGGCGACTAGGGTTGTTACAAAGCGTGCATTTGTCACTTGATATGTATTAATCTATTTTTAATTGTGAGACTTTTCTTGTAAGTACGATCAATTTTGCGTTTGCAGTCTATCAAAACATATATATGCCTACTGACAATTATTAATGACTCAGTTTAGTCCAGTATAAAAAATAATAATGTACATTCGTAAAATAACGGTTGAAGAGCGTTTGAAAACTGTATAATATTATTCTTACAAGAAACCTGTGACGCTTCGTTTATGCCCGAAGCTAATTAATCATTGGAATTCGCTTTTCAACATACCAGGAAGTAATGGAACTGATGATTGCGAGCGTCACAGGGTATGATCATGTAGATCAGATACTTCACACCTATATTATTTACAGATTCTTTGTAGGAATAGACGGTTATTCATACGCCTTTGCGACTTTTATTTAGAATCAATTACATATTTGAATTTAGTATTTACATATTATTATTGTACTGTATATTAAAATGATGCTAGTAGGTTAATCGTAATAACATTTAATAACAAGTAATAACTGATAAACCTTGGTAAAATAGTCTAGTCGCGATATGTGTCGCCCTCCGATTTTTCGTATCATGTCATATTATTACACATTACATATATTACATTATCATTTACTGCCGCTTCTCTTAATTTGTATTCATATACTTGTACATTCGAATACATATTCATAGCGGAGGTTATATTTATACATCCTTATAAATTTATAATATACTAAATAAACTATATACCTACGTCCTATCTGTAACATTGCTTTATGTCAGGATTTCAACGAGATATTGTTTCTCGAATGGTTTGATGGAGTTAAATCTAAGGTTTTTTACCTAACAATTAAAAATGTAAATGTGAATTATTGTTATTCTCGTAGAGTAGTTCAACTAGTATTTTTAAATCAAAATCCAGAATACGTAACCGAGCATGTAACCCCCGACATTTTTTCGTTTTTAAACATGATTTGGAATAAATAAAATTAGAAAAAAAAATAAAGCAAAAACAATCTTAATATTATATTAAATTATAAATTAAAATGTTTTGAATAGAGAGTCATCAAAAAACTATTTTGACTATGTGCCAGGTTCACCTTACCTTTCAAAAACTGGGAACGGGTGGGTACTGTTTATCACAATATTACCACCCGTGTTTGTCGTTATCCTATCGTTTATTCACCATCATAATTTAGTTATACATAGGTGGGGGCCTCTAACCACCCAGAAAAGCTGGCCTTCGGCCCACAGAATAACACAACGTCTACCCTACCCGTCCACTTGTATCCCGCCTGATGCGCTGCAGCCTTCTTCTGCCTGAGTATCGTCTCTACCATCCTGTCAAACGCTAGCCTCTGCTTCTCCGCCAACGCCTTAATACGCTGCATCCTTGACATATCATCCGGGAGGAGCTCCTGCTTAGGCCCCAGAATGAAATCAGAGACATTTTCTGGCTGCAGTCGCCGACCAATGCTCTGCTCCATCTCAAACCTACCCTCCGCCCAGTACTGATAATGGAACAGCGTATGTTCCACTGAGCCCTCCGGCTCATCGCAGTGGATGCAGCGGGATTCAGCCACCGTCCTCCTTTTCCACAGGTAGAGCTAGTAGCATCCATGTCTCGATGATACTTGCGCCATGTGAAATACCTAGAAGTACCTACAGTTAGTATAGATTATATATTTACTTCAATCCGATAACTGTATCAATAATTAATATACTCACTACGCAGTAGGTAGGTACCACAAATGTTGTGTCATTTTTGAGCAGTACAAATGCTTCGATCTTCAACTTCAATACATTTTCTAGTTTTTTTGTTAGTTAGAAGATAATTTTCTACAGGGCGCATTGAACTTCGATTTTCAATTTTGTTGCTTAAGAGGATTCTTGATAATTATCACTATTTTTATTCTGAACAAATATTCGGATTCTACGTAAAATGTACAACTTGTACAAGAGAACTTTTGAGCCATATTTTTAACTGTTGTAATTAAGATTGTAATGAATGTTGTTATAATTTTCAAAAATTGGCAAAATTGTATACTTAAATATTTAATCAACTAACTAAATTCATCATCAAAAGTTCTTACGTTTCCTTTTATTTAAATGTTCTTAATAATATTAATAAATGCATTAATTAATATAATTAAATATTTATAATAATATTATTATGTTATAAGATGTATGTTATCGATTTAAATTATTTGTAAACCTAATGGCCCATGTCACTGAGGATACCCACAATAATACCTTGTAACTATAGAAAAAAAAATAAGATAATTATCTTATACCTAATTTTTTTACTTTATTGCAGACATATTTTTTTTCTTTATTAGCTTCAAGTATATAACTATTACAGCTCAACGATTATAATACAAGTGCTCAATATTAAATACATTATAATGAAATTGAAATAAACAGAAATAGTTACCGGTGAATATGACATAATTGGTAATTAGCCTAATGAGATAGAGAAGAAATGAACTATAGAATGGATTGATTGTGTAATACGGCTGTAAGGAGGGAATTGAGGAGATTAATTAGTGAGGAAAGTTGCAGACATATTTATTTTAGTAATTTTCTACAAGTATCTGTTTTTTTTGTGAAACTTTATCAGATTGGAAATGGAACTTATAGGAATCATTTTATGTACAACTTTCGAGACTTACATTTTCTTTGTATTTGAATTTGAACATTTTTACTGTATTCTCTGACAAACCGTGTTTATTAAAATGTTCATTAAATAAAATCTTACAATTTAAATTTTTCATCGTAAAAATACATATTTCGGAACCATCGTCTTTAACTGCAAGAGATATAAATAATAGATTATTTTCATTCATTTAACATTTTAGAATACTCAAATTCGACTATGTTTAAAATTTTTTAATATTTAACAATCCAAGCTTTACAATTTATCGTTAAAATTTTTGAAAGTTCACAATTTGTTTATTGATAATATGTAAGTAGATACAATATGTAAAATAGCTAGTATGTATTTTATAAAACGACAGTAGTTATTACAACATATTATATATAAAAAACATTTAAAATATAATACACAATCTAATTTTAATGAATATAGAATCGTTATATTTTAATTACTACAAAATACTTATTTTTACAGATATTTTTATTATATTATCAAAGCCAATACAGTATTACGTACTTATTAAATTGTGCGTTTTTTTATTTAGGTACTTCTAAAACACAATATTACTATAAGTAGACATGTAAAATATCAACCATTCTTCAAAAACATATAGGCTTTTATTTATTAAACATTTGACTAACCTTTTTGTTTTATAGTACATTAAATATACATATTATATTATTATAATGCTTATTTTTAACAGGCGCAGATTGAGAGTATTTATTGATAGAAAGGAATTTAACTATTAACATATTATATTTAAATAGTAAATTCTAAGGATCGATATTTTACAATATATTGTACAGTTTTTTAAAATCTAAACAAGTTACGAAATACAGTTCCAATCAACCATTAAAAAAGTCTGAATATTGATAAATTAAATTTTCGTATTGAATTGCCATGTTTATAATGTCGCGTTGTCAGTACTAATATGCTTTAATCATTTTATTGAATGAATTTTAATAAATCCATATTAAAAACACTTTAATATCGCTTATTGTTATTTCAAAAGAAAATTAATAATTATTTATTTATTTGTTGTAACAAATATTTTAGTTTAGTGTTGCGCTGTAAGTTTTCATTACTATATTTACATCAAATAATAATTATAATTATTAACACACTCACCTATTCATGAATTGATTTTTTTTGGGGTGGTTTGGAATTGATTTGGAGGAGAATTTTTTCATGTACTACCCTTTTTATTCCCAACTATTTCTTACAACATAATTACTGTATACAATGTATATTATATAGCCATATATGTACATTATATTAAGCAATGAGTTAATCTTTAAGACATTAACTGTGTGCAATTGGTATGAGTTCATGAACTTCTTTCCAAGTTCCGTTGACTGTAGTTTGTTTTGATCCAACCCCGCTTTTTGAAAATTCTGATAATACTGCAACATATAATATTATAAGGTATTTATCAGAAATTTAAATTCTATAAAAGCTTTTGTATATTAATGTGAACATTTGAATCTATAACTATTGCTGTAAAAGGTTAGGAATTATATTTTTTAACAAAAAGTTGCCGTTTTTAAACACCCCTATTTGCAATACTTCATGACAACTCCGGCACCCTTGATATCATGATACCCATGATTACGTTATCTTTGATATCAATCAACTGGCTCTCGTACCTAATTATTCATTTTTGAATAATAAAAAAAAAAAATAAACAATATATGTTTGATCCATTTGTATGACTATATCTAGGTATTTGTTGAGTTAATTTATAGAGTAACGTGTATTGGAAATATTAAAATATGATGTTAATATTATTATTAAGTATAATACCCATCTATTAACTATTACAATATATCATTTATTACAACTCTGAACTCATAATCTATATTATTTACAGTTTTATAATTGTATACTGACTAAATATAAGTAATAATAAATACCTTTGGTAAACATTTGATGGACTATTATCCTTATTTGCTATATATACATCTTCCTAATTATTTTGCTGGCTTCCTAAATAATTGGTCTTTCATTTAGGTATGAATTATGCGAGTATGAGACACGGATATAGATGGATAATAATAATAACATTGTAATATTTTAATAGTATAATATGTGTTAAATATTTGTAAATATAAACTTAGCACTCCTACATGAATATACTTTTTTTTAAATTTGATCTTTACTAACATTTACAATTTTAAAAATGTCCTTAAATCATTTGTGAACACTTACTATTTTTACTATTGAACTTATTATATAAAATATATTTATAAAACAGAATACCTACTCAAAAATAGTCTTTTAAGGTTATTTAGGGTAATCGTCTTTTCAATGAAAAAATAATCATTTATAAAATGCATTTATTGGTTCCTAATTATACATTTAAACTTGAAAGTTCTGAAAACATAACCAATTTGCCTAGTTTTACAATCTACAAATAAACAAATTACCTTAAATATAAAACATCTAAAGCTGATGGTGTTCTATGCATAAAATACTAATACATATATGAAACAATGGTAAAATTTGCAGTATATTTGGTTTCTAGTTTGAAACAATAGTTATACGATTTTTTTTTAATGTGTCAGTAAATATTTTTACTCGATATGTAATTGTATTTCAATTGTTCTAAATACCACTTTCAGCTGATAAAATAATTCATTGTTATTCATACTTTGTATTGTATCTTTCAAGTGTTCACTTAGAAAACTATAACAATTAATAATAATTACTGTAAGTATATAGTTGTATTATTTTTCGTAATTTTGCTAAAAATGTTTAATTTATTTAAAAATAAGTAAACCAAACTCATCTGCCAACTTTCTATCATTTAATTTAACTCGTCTCTTATTTTAAGCATTTTTCAATATTCTTTTCAATTCAGCTGTAAGCCTAATAATTTAAAAAAATACTTTATTTGTGGTGTTAGTTGATATTAGTGCTATTTGAAATATATTTTGAATTTTCCTATTTAAATTTTTAATTTCTATTATGTTAAAAGTATTTTATTAATTAAGAATATATTTGTTCAGAGGACATAAATATTTTCGAATTTTCAACAGTTATCAATAATAATTTTTTTTTATACTTAGGCTTTAAAAAACTACTGATAAACCCAAAAATTACCTGTTGAAAGACAAAAGTACAAACTATAAACGAATTCTTATCAATAGACTGGATAGGCTGTGTAAAACTATTTCATTAGTTTCATTGACCCGAAATTATTGTTCTTACAACAAATAAAAACAATATAACTACCACGCATATATTATGCCTATTGTCATATTTATATTCATTGGGTGATCGTTTTTAGAATGCAGACTTAAACCAATCACTTGTAAATGTTATTATGTCATATAATACAGTTAAATTTGAAGTTAAGTTTTAAACATTTTCGAAAGTCTTAATAGTAATTTATTTTAATAAACTTATAATTTTTAACGTTGAGTTTATTTTTTTTCTTCGGTATTATATGAGTTCTTCACAATGGTTTTCAGAGTATTTTTTAACATTCTAATTTTAAATAACCATGTACCTATCGTGTTGATACAGGTTTATCCACCGTTTTTTAGTTAGTGTTATTTTGTCTTATATTTAGTTATTTATAATATTATATAGGTACCACAGTTTTATCTATTTTGATGTGTAGTCTTTTAGTTAAAAACAAAAGTTTCTTGAAAAAATGAAGTTTATTCAAGAATCGTATTTATAATAATTTGTAATTAAAAATATGCTGTTGGTCATTTACTGATCTGAAAGTTTAATTTTGGATGAACCGGCTGAAGCGTTAAAAAATTAATTTTTCCGGTTCAGCGGACAGTAAATATTAATTCTACTCAGCAGGAAAAAGTAAACGTTACTGTCCAAATCAATTTAATAATTGAGAAGGTATTCATGATTGTTTGGGTAAGTACTTTCTAATATATTATATATCGAATAACAGATGGTAGATGGGTTACTCTCACGCTGTTCTATGAAACAGATTAAAGTATCTTGACACCAAGAACGTTAAGAACAATTCATTATGGATAACTATCAGACAATGATAATCCATCACGTGGTCCTAACAAAAGCTAATTACCATTGCTGTGGTAATATCAATAAGAGGTAAATCCGCAAACGCATACAAAAAGTATTGTGACTCGTGCCGCATTTCACCCGAGACTGAAGTAGCTTATTTCCTGCCCTTACCACACAATCTGGTCTCATTGATTTTACATTATTATGGATTGCTCCTGGCCTATTAATTTGTTTGGTCACATTATACAGCCGTTAAATAAGTTCAAGTCTATTTGAAATCGGCCTTCCCACAGGTTTGATTTTATACTTCTAAATTTTAAAAAAATTATATTAAAAAATTGTTAAACTTATATTCTTAAAGAAGTTTTGGTAAAAAAATTAAAAAAAATTAAAGAATCAATCTCTAGTAGACTTAAGAAAAATTCAAATATATTTTCAGAATGTCTATCGCTTCACTAGATTGATCAGTACGTTGGTGATATAAGTATATAACACGTCTGAATTCATATATTGCGTGTGTGCAAGGAAAAGATAGAAAATGCTTCAGGTCTCTCCTTAATCACTAGTTTAAGAAGCATTATATTATTAGCTATGTCGTAAAATAGTATAACATATAACTATTGAAGATCAATAAATTAATTTAGGGATGTTGGCTCTTTGTTTTACAACTGACCTAACTTGATAATTATTTATTTCAAATAGAATGTAATGATGGTAATAAATAGTATTAAGGTATGTTAATACTTAATAGTAAATAATGTCATTCATTATTGGCTATTTCACATATTATTTATAAAAAATGTATGACAATTGCTGTAGGTAATAACTAATAATTAAAATTCATGATTTATTTATAGTTTACTTTAAGTTTATTTATAAGTATATTTTATATTTTCTTACCTTTATATTTTCTTCCTATATGAATAATCCAATTTATCTGTTGAGCCTGACTATTTTTCTTTTATTACGTTTAAAACTTTTAATGTTTACTTTTTTTCTATTCTCCTATTTATACTATTGGTTTTAGAATTTCTAAGAATTTATTTCTAACCGTTGGTTGTATTTGTATAGGTGTTCACAACCTCTTTTCTCTTGTTTACTTTCTAAATTATTATCCTTATTTTAAATCGCATATGTCAGAATATAGCTGATATTCGATCGAAAATGTGTACCTATAAAATATTGTAATAATTCAGTATCATTTGCTAGATTTAAGGCTCTTTGTTTATTGTGAAAATGTGAAATTAATTTATTTTATAATATGTGTATTGTGTATGTTATATTACCCAGCGGTAATTGACCAAACATGGTCAGACCCATTTTTTTCTCTTTAATAACTAATTTATTCAAATTCTATTTTGGAATTTTTAAGTAGGCATGCTTTAAAACAATATTTAGATTTTTGTTAAATTTAAGGAGTGTCTTGAGATAATTTTATTTTTTGTCCGAGTATTATAACTTATAATCATTAATCAGGTACTTGAGTCCTTGACTAAATGTTACATTTATTATTCTATATTTTATTTAATATCATTATTATGGCCTATTATTTTCAGCAAGTTACTAAATAAGAAACCACAAAACTGAATTTCTGTTTAGACGTGTTAACATTTAAAAAAAACATCATCGTACCAATTTACAGTAATAAAAGAGTGGTTCTTATCTGAAAATAATATGTCTGTATCACCAAAGCAGAATCCAAGAAATTACACAATTTAAGAATCGTACAAAAATCTAATTATTAAAAATACTGCCTTAATAGAAGATACTTAAAAAATCCAAAAATAAGATTTAAAAAAAATGTATTCTCTAAGCATAAAAGGGAGTATTGCTTTGCGAATTACCTAGTATGTATAACATTATATATTTTAGGATAATTCAAAAGTTTCATAAAGCCCTTATTTCGTCAATTTAAAATTGGTCACATTTGATAATTATATAACTTATAACGTATACCTATGTTCTGCAATGAACGAAATATTATTTAAAATGTCAACATTTGAAAACCGCTTTATTGAATAGTTCTTAATTACTCACGCAGTATCAACTTCTATTTATAAAGAAAATCTTAAAAAAAACTGATCTGAAATTATTTTATTTGCCACAAATTCCCGATCAAAATATTTTGAATAAATCATCTTTATTCTTGATCAAGGTATACAAGAGCTCACCTTAAGTGCAAATATGATAATTCCGAGTTAAACTTATTTTGCATTTAAAAATCGCTTTTAAAATTTTTTAGAAATGTGTCTATATATTATGTATAATTTACATTTATGGTTTTATTCAACGCGCATACCTACTAGCAATATAATTTATGTGTTTACCTTTCTTATAGGTACTGCAACCTTTTTACTTATTAGCTATTTAAATATTCTCTTTATTCCATGTAAATACATTTAATTTGTTTTTGATAAAATTATTTATCTGCAAAATGAAAAAATGAGAACGTGAGAATTATTTGATAAATTGTAAATATTGACTTTTTGCAGTGTGCCTGTGTATGTTTATATTTTCCTGCATTATACAATTATAATAGTAGAACCTAGAAATTTATTATAATAAATATTATTGTTATAAATATGATATGATATTATACATTATATCATTTAGTTTTTATATAGCTATGGTATACTTTTTAAAATTAATTTCTATTCTCTTATTATTCATATTGGTATCAATTATTACTTGATAAGTGTCTGTTTGGTGAGCTTACATATACTGCAGGTAGTCGTCGGGACACAAAAAGTCACGTAATGTTTATTATTTAAAATATTTTAAAACTAATATTTTTTTAGTCATAAAATATTGTAGGTATTTATAATATCCCCCCCCCCCAAAAAAAAAGTTTTAATTATAAATATAATAGGCAATCAACTAATTATTTAATAGTATTTTCGACGTAAATAATGCTCACCTGTTGTAACCTGAGTTTCCTTTGATCTTTTATTGGAATGTCTTCTTTTATTCCAAAGTTCAACCAAAGCTCTTCGAAAATTTTGGCCACTTACACAATACAGTACGAAATTTATTCCAAAATGTGTGTTGTACATTTGGTTTGCAATGATTTGTATAGTTTTGTACTTTTCTGATGTTATCTATAAATCATGGAATGTGACTTTATAAAATATATATTTTCTCATAATTATCCTTAGGCAATTGAATAATACAATTGAAATTTTGAAGATGTTTTATTTCTTTTAAATGTAATTATCCTTGATAATAAGTTATAAATCTTTTATATGTCTTAGTGATTGCAAAATTATAAGTTTATTATTAAGTCTTTAAACCATTTATAAAAATGGCCGTTAAAAATCAAGTATATATGATAATAATTATACAAAAATGTAATACTCACATTGTCCCATACCATCCATACTCGGAATACGTATGATGGTAGGTTAAGACATAAGAAAACTGTAGACACGACTAAAAGCATTTCTGTAACTTTTATTTGAGATGTGTGTTGCGAGTTTTGGGACGTAGATTGTCTTCGTCTAGATGGGTGAAGTGTCATTGTTCGTCTTATTCTGGCTAACCGGCACACAGATTGGCAAATCATGCTATTGAATATTACGATCAGGAAAAATGGTATCATCATGTTCATCAACACGTCTGCATAGTTTAGCCACGTATATAATTCGTACCACGAAAAGTTCAAGCTACATTCTGTCGTTGTTGAGTTACTATTCGTAAAATTATCAATTATTGAGTTGTAACAAATCATTATTTAAACATTGCATATACTTTTTTATGGTGAAACTAAAGACCTATAAATTTAGTATTTAGTGTTACATAAAACTTTTTGAGCTTTCCTTATATCCAAAAATATATGATGAAAATGGTTTTTAATTTTTATATCGACTAATCTTAGTATATTTTATGGACTGTGGTTTAAACTTTTAAGAAATGTGTTAATTTAATTTTAAAATCAATAATTATAAATTTTTTGAATAAATATCCAATCTGTTTTTATTATGATCTGATTTTAAACAATACTTACTTTGCTGAGAGTGTGTCGTTAGGTCCTGAAATCACTAAATATGGTATATGTACTATTAATGCAAATGTGATTAATATGCTTAGTACAATTTTAGCTCGGTATACTGTGCATATCACTGATCTGTGTAATGGATACCGAACAGCAATAAAACGTTCTGATGTAAACACTACAACTAGCCACACGCTAATAAAACTACATATCTATATAGAAAAAGAAAAACAATAATTTTTTTAATAAATCATAATGTGCATTGATAAAAATGAAAAAATCTAATTAATATTATTATTAGATCGTTCTTTTATTTTCTACCCATAAAAAGTTTCCCAATTGTGTCTGAAACTCTGAGAATAGTGTTTTTGAGTTTTTCTGGTTAAACACCATTTTAAGAAATTTTTTTTTATTTATTTGTTAATTAATGTAAATTTAGATGTAAAATTATTTTATATTTTAACTGAAGTAGACATGAATCAATACAATTAACATAAAACGTGTTTGAACTTTTTCGAGACATCATAAGTATTTTATCGTATGTACCTTTTAAATAAACATTGTTTAATGTTGGTAAGTTTTAAAATATGTTATACAATTAAATTAATGCTAAATTTAATAATAAAATTAGTTTCAACTATATATTTTCATGTGTGAATGTTTATAAATGGTTAGAATTTGATGATATTAATTATGTAATAAAATTGATTTATAGTAAATTATGTAGGAGTTCTATTTTCATTCAACCGCGTCTTATTTGAAACTGTAGATTAATTATCTTTTGAATACTGCATGCACTCTTATAGGTTTTTCATAGTACTTAAAATAATGCCTTAGAATTACTCTAATAAAATTCCACACCTGAAGGGATCGATTTACTTCATCAGAAGTTTATGGGCTGTTATTTTTGAAGAAGAAGAATTGTTATCCATGAGACAGATGTTAGTGCTTTTCACTAGTTATGTTACTGTTTATTACGACGTTTAATTGATTTACTTTTAATCGCGAGCATCTATCATGCTATGAAAATTAATTAATTGCATACCAAATCTTATCTAAATTTAACTCTATATATTTGATTTTAATAGGACCCATTTTTAAAAAATTATATGAAAGATAATATGAGATAATATTGTATTCTAAAATTGTCTGAAGTTTAATTTTTATCATGTTATTGCTAGTAGGGTAACGTATCTAAAATATATTACATTATCATGTATTTCGAATTTCGGCCTCCAGAATTCTAATTTAGGAGTAATTTTAAACTATAGATTTATTAGTTATTACTTCGGCTATTACTGTGGAGCTTTAAATGTCCTTTCGGAAAATCTTAAAACTCTAAATTATGTCCCAAGAAAATTACCTATAATCGATTCCGAATTTCTTTGGTAATTGAGATAAATTTTTTAATCGTTTTCTTTTAAAACCAGATTACCTTCTGTTATTTTAGTACTACAGGTGTACCTATTTCAATTTTTTTTCCGTATTATTACTAAAAATAGGTTAAAAAATGACCTAATAATTAAATAATGGCCTAAATACGTTTGAAATTGCACTAATTGTCAAAAATTTAGAAAGTTGCAAAAATGACCAAAAATAGTTGGTTGTTACATTGTGTGTCACCCACGGCCACGCGTGGGTATGCACAGAAGAACTCATTTTTATCGGATCATAGCATGTTCTCTCGAAGGACAGAGTATAAATAAGATGTGTTGTGGCAAAAGCGCGATTTATGAATTAATAAATACTGAACTGTATTCAAATCCAGATTTTAAAATAAAAATATTTGTAATCATTTAAAAATCAAACCTTGATAATTGCACCATCGACAAATCAAGAAGGCTAAAATCGAATATGCTTAACACAAATAAAAATATAATATGATATATATATCTAACCTATCTTACATCTCCTATACATACAATTTCAAAAAATGCTTGTACTTTTGAAATAATGTGTGCTTATTGTAATAAGAGTCCTCCCCTGTGTATAACTATAAAATTGCTTTTTTAATTACCTTAAAAATATTTGAATATTAATTAGTGTTCTACAAAAAAACCCATACAAATTAGAGTTAGCTTAAGTGGTATTATTTTAGTTTCAATCTGCTAATTTGCAACATCTATTTATCATTTATGTAATTATTATGTTTGACATTTATGAAATGCCATGATTAATAATTTATTATAATAATGTATGTTTTAACTTCAGTCCTTTTTTTAAAATTGTGTGTTAAATTGAAAGCTTCTGGTCTGAATCATAAATTTTTGGTATTCTTATCTTTGAAGTGTTCTTACTTACCTATCCCTCAGGGATTTTGTTAGGGCTTATACGTTTTAATATGTTACTCCACATCATATTTATGTAAATCAAATACTAAATGTTATATTGTTTGTGAACTAAGGAAACCCGGGGCAAGATGAGAGTTTAAGGTAAAAGAGCTGAATAGTGTGTTTACTCCAAATACACCCATATCATTTTGAGTAAATGGTTTTGAAGTTTGAATTTATCATTTTATACGTAATTAGTTATTAATGTCATTATTAAATTCACGGTGTTTTAAAAAATAGATTTTTTAATTATCTTAGAAAGCAATATTATTTGAAAAAATATAATACTATGCAACATTTATTGGCGTCTCTTAAAATATTTAGTATTTCCATAGTTTTTTTTTTTTAATACAAACAAAAATAAATACCCTACTGCTAAATAGGCCTAATTTAAAAATTATGATGATGTTGAAATATTTAATGATTATGCACAACTCGTGTAGTTAGCGAAGAATCACAATCGCACTTGCGCTTATATTATTATTTGTATTTCAACAATTGTGTTTGGTTTCACTAAAATTTGATAAATTTAACGACGCATTATAATTTAATAAAAAAACTGTAATATATATGTTATGTTTAATATACTTTAAGAATCCGCAGTATTCGTTTTGTATTTACATTAAATTTGCAAACAATATTAAAGTCGGTTTTATTGTTCTATGTTTTCAAGTTTTAGTTTCTATTTCTAAAGATTGAATACCAGCGTTTACTATAAATGTTATTTTATGCATAATTAAAATAACCCGCTTAAAATAATATGATTTTGATTTATTTTTAAATTCCTTATTATAATAATAGGTATACCAATATCCTGCACCGAGCAGGAGGAATGATTGTTTCATAATCGAGTCTCATGATGTATTCAAAATTTAAATATTGTTAATTTGATAGATAATAATGATTCATTATCCAGTATTTTATTTAGTTTTATAGGCGTATTATCGATGTATTTAGTTACAATTATTGTATTTAATACCTATAGAATTTATAGTTAATATTTTTAGTAGATGTTTTTGAAATATCTAAAATTAAATTTGAACACCACAAATTACTTTTGTATAAATATTTGTATAGAACATGTTTACCACCAATGATTTATAGTATTTATTTTACCTGGGCCAAGTAGACGAAAAATTGACAAAAACCTTGCATATGGTATATCCCGATTCCAACTTTGGGTAGTACAGGCATCAGTTGTATTAGTAAAAATAATGTGTCACTGATTGCTAACGAAGATAAATAATATGATGACGATTGTTTTCGTAATTTTGTTCCAAAAAACACTAATACTGATATACAATTTCCCAAGCTTCCGAGACATACAACAGCTAACGGATAGTATTTTACAAACCTAGAAAGTAGAAAAGTTTGGTTATTAATTTTTAAAACCGTTTTGATTAATAATGAGGATTATAATTCATATTTATTACTGAGTAATGAACTAATAAATTTACTGTTTTAATTACTTTTGACCCTTGAAAGTACCAACTAGATCAAATTATCTACCAGAAACCACCCTCAATATTGAAGATTGAAGCAAATTTATTTCTACAAAACATGTCATCAGACAAAAATAAAATGTGTCATTGTAAGCTCAGTTCCGCTCAGAATTACAAATAAATAATGTATGTACCAATATAAAAATATAGTATCAATACAAATAAATAGTAGAATTATTAAAGATTACATTTTCAAAATTTTCTTTTCTTTTAAATTGTTGTGGATTAAGAAATGTATTATTATTTGTTAGTATGTTTTAGTATTGACTTACCGTGACTTTTATTTTTATAGTTATTTTTCAATATTAAGATTTATTACATTTTTATTGTAACAGTAATATAACTTACCTGTCAGTTAGGCTTATTTCGTCTTCTAAATTTCCATTTATATCAGTCGACATTATTTTGGACTTAATATTCAATTATTTTTGTAGAAATATAATCGTCCAATTCTAAATCCCTGGAAAAAATATATAAACACATTCAAAATAGAAAGGTTAAGTATCATTATCTGTTGACGCACTTAGTAATCGTTAAGTATTAAGTTAGTATCGTTGGTAATGTTGAATCTGTGTGTAATCACATTATAATTTACTGAATGTTTTTATTTTACCTATAGGTTATTAAAATCATTATTATTTGTATTGAAATAATTATTTTATTTATTTATCATTTCAATATAATGATGTTATAAGTACCTAGGCGATGATTATATATTTTGAACATAACTTATAATTTATAAGTTATAAATAACTAAAATGAGTTGAAATATCTGGGAAACTAATAGGAGTGACAGTGTGTTGTCCAAATATTTAGAACTTGTCTACTAAATCCATTGAGACCAAAAGTTAGATTAAAGACTGATTTTCGGACGAAATTCTAACAAGTGAAACTGACACGCATGAACACCAAATAAAATTCTTCTTAACATATTTGTACCATATAGCCTATACGGTAAAGAATAAAATACACTGCAGCTGTACTTCAAAACATGTATAATCGACTTTTTTTCGGGAATGCACTTTTAAATTTTAACTAACATTTAACTTTAGAATGGATATCATAATAAAGTCAAAATAAAGAAACAGAACTTATTTGGTTGGTTAGACTCTCATTGTGGAGGGCAAAATGTTCGTCAAATATTTACCGTTATAATTAGTGAAACATTTAATTATGTATTTTTATTATGATTAAATGTAAATAATACCTTTTTTACTCTCTTTATAATGTATATAAATTAACATTAATTAAAAATAAAAATTGTCTACGTATTATTTTCTTAAAGTTATCAAAATTAATTATTTTATAAATGATTATAGATTATAGTACTTTATACATATAGCTAGTTTTTCACGTAGGTACTCTACATTGAATTATTCAAAAGTAAAATTCAAATTAGATTAGGTTTAATAAACATTTGAATTAAATTAAAACAAATTGTCAGTGCAATAATACAATTATTTGATTTTTAAACTTAATGGAATTCAACTATTCTGGTTTTATAATGAGTTTTAACTTATAAGGCTAAAAACTTTTGGTCTCATACAACATAATGCGGCTAAAACTGCAGTGTTCTATCCGTATGTGTTTCATGTTTGAATTTCTAAATATTTTAATAATTGTGGAGATTTTTTACACAATTTTGTATTATTGTGATGTGCATAAGTAAATGATGTTTGTTTAAATGTGAAAAATGTAGGTGGTTAAGTCATCGAAAGTGATGATAGAATAGTATCTGGTAAATAGTTAGTAATAATTCGTTCCGAGTCCAGTATATTCAATTTTTACTCAATTATTTATTTATTTTTTGTTTTTTTTTTTTAATATCATTCATATGACATGTTTAATGCTCGGAAATTATTTTTTCAAATTATTAAAGTTTAGGTCAATGTTTGAAAAATGTAAAAATCAATTTTTTTTAATGAAATTTAATTCATGTTATGTATAGTACATTATCTTTTAAATTACTATTACTCAGAATGTAACCTTTTAATTTAGGTACTTTTAAAATTGAAATGCTTATTAATACCCAATATATTTGGCCCCGTTATTAAATTTAGTTTGCCCTATGAATAAATATGTTTGGTATTTTAGATTCTGAGAGTAGCGATGTAATGTATTGATTTTACAATGATGTGTGTTTTTTTGGTCCGGAAACACTTTTTTATTAAAAAAAATGCTCTAATCATCAACTTCGACGAAGGTTTCTGGTAACAAAGTCAAGTCGATACTTTCGGGAGAGGTCAAAATTGAAAATTCGCAGTATTTTTTACTATAGTCGAAAAAAAATACAAACATTTAAAGTTTAAATATTTTTATAAAAATAATTGTTTGGTACCTTGTTGGTTACAAAAAAAGTTAGATTGGCTTCGATTTTTTTTTTCTATAAATGTCGATGAAAAATTATTTTCTTGGTCAAAAATATTTAAGAATGTAATACTAGAATTTTATCATATCTATTTAAAATGGTTGAAAAGTCATATGCACGATTAAATTTTCAACTTCAAATCCTGACAAAATTCGTCAAAATCACGAATAATTGTATATTATTTTGTTCTTAAAAATGTATACGATTTTCACTTTGTATAGCCAATAGGGCTTGAAAATGTAATACAAATGTAAATGAAAATGTAATTCTTCATAAGTAGTTCATAATGTAATCGAATAATTATTGATAGTTTTAGGATGATTAATAATTACCTATGAATTCAACCTATACCTACATTATTACTAATTTAAATATTCTAGGCATACATCATTTCTGCTCAAAATCGTTTTCCGTATGCAATGATATTATTATTATGATTGAATTCAAATTTAACAAATTCATTACAGTGCCACTAGACCTATCCTACCGCGTACGCCTGAGTGGTACCATCTTGCAAATATTTTTAGTATTGATAATTATAAACTTAATACTGATCATTAATTTTAGACTCACTTATATTTCAATTCGATTTTACTATCTTTATCGTTTAAGAATTATTTTACTGAACATTTGATTTTGGTTTATTTTATATCTATGTATAGTTTTTATGCCGAAAATATAAATGGGTTCTACTTTTCTGTAGTCATCGTATTCAAATAAAACATAGGGTATATAGAATGGTGTTATATTTTGAAAATGTTCAAATTCTTTCAATTACAATTTTTCTTTTTAAGTATAGTTTATTTTATTAATTGTTTCAGTATTTATTGTAATTGTTGTAGTTATTATATACGTATAAATATTAAATATTATTAATTGAAAATTATATTCCGTTTGGAATAAATAAGCAGTCAAACTTCTATCATTATGTTATCCTTATAATTGTCTACTGCTTGCTTACAGTACATACTGTGTTCGATTTGAGTGTGGTTGGGGTATACTGGGGATGGGACAAGCTAATGTTCGAATTAATTTTTCTTAAAATGTTTATTTACATTTTTGCCAATGATACTGCATTTTTAATGTCAATATATGAATTAATTGAAAGACATTTTATGCATTTGATAGTTTTTTGATTTTAATTTAGACTAGTTTGTTTATTTAGTAACACAACTGTACGGCTTCTAGATTATAGTCATGCAGGTTACGGTGCCCAACTCCATCCGTCCTACAATTCTTCTTTATTATTGAACGCCATGATAACTTAATCATAATTATGTTATTAGTATTTGGTATTATTGATCGTTGTTTTTGAATTTTTACTTTTCTATTGGCGCGGGTTGCATGAACAATCACTAAACATTTAACGAATCAATAGTGACCTAATGATCCCTTAAACGTGGTTTAGCGGCCCATGATTGGTCTATCAAATTATATTTGGCCTTTAAATTAATATTTTTTTTCATTCAACCCGTATAAGTATAAGTGACAAATTAATGAACCGTACATATTAGGATAATGTATGTGAACATAAATCCTTGTTCACCAACATAGATTTAACTTTAGATTTTTAATTAATACACATGTAGTAGAAATGTAATATTTAAAAAAAAGCTTAGTTGATGCGGTGATGCCTGGGAATGTTTATTATTAATAATAATTTTGCGCTTGGAACACGATTTTGAATTGTTAAATTGAACTCATTTACTTATTTTCCCCCAATTCGAGCACTGAGTACATAATATATATAGTATATAATATAGTAAACTAATCTTAATTTAATTTTTTTAATTTATTGTATGTAGCAAAAGTGATGAATTCAAATTTAAAAGAATTTTACCACATTAAATGTGCAGCACCACGGTGAGGCGAACGGTATCCCGTCTTGCTTTTGTTAATCTTGTATTTGCCCCGACAACTTTAATTTAAATTTTATTTTTACATAAATCTAATTATTTACAGTATTATAGTTTGAACTTTTAGGTAGGTAGTAAAATGTATTGATTTGATTTCATCGAGAATTTTAATGCTTAGTCTATCTAAATAAGGTTCACAGCATGAATTGTCGCCTATTAGTATACCATTTTTATATAATATGTATAATTGTACAATATAATTACCTAAGTACATATATATACAGAGTGATTCACCATACATGCTAATCAACTCTTTTTTTCTTCAATAATGCAGTTATTCAACATCTGATTTTTTAATTTTTAGACCATATTTTCAAATGTTTGAGATTTTTCTACTACATAAAAAGTGTCCTGTGTAGATACAAACTTCTGTTTTTCAATTGAGAACACCCCTATTCAACTATAAATTATACAGTAGATATTTTTTCTGAAATTTTTGACGTATCAAAATTAAAATTCGTATACTAGTAGTTTATGAGTTATTTAATTTTATGCTCTAAGGATAAACGGCCCATAATTATGAGTTTATAAGATATGGGGGCTATGGGGATTTTAAAATAGCCGTCATTTATATTAGTTCATCGATATAAGTAATATGTAAAAGTGGCCCAAGTAATACTAGATCCAATTTTCTAACGTATATTTTATATTTATGTTAAATCAGTTATAAGGACTATCATCCTTAATACAATTATTTTAATAACTAAGAAACTACGCATTCGAATTTTGAATGTGGTAGGTACATAAATATTTTAAATAAATTACACACTCATTAATTTACAGTAAAAGAGGGGGTTTTCATTTGAAAAACAGAAGTTTGTATCACTACAGGACACGCCTTAACTAGGTATTATAAAACAATTCAAGAATTTGAAAATGTAATCTTTGAATAGGTGGGAAGTTATAATTAAAAATTCTAAAAATCAGGATTTAAATAAATTCATTATTAAAGGACAAAAAGGGGAGTGAGCATGTTTGGTGAATTATCCTGTATATATATATATATATGAAATTGGGATCGAAGACAATAAATAATTTTATATTTTAGAAAATTTGAATCACAATGAAGTTGTAAAACCTCAATATAGAATTGTATACGAAATTCGATAGAGTTTTCGATACGTAAAGGTGCATAAAGTCAAGGGATAAAGTAGGTATTGAAAACCAAAACTTTTACAAACTCACAAGTTTGAAAATATTTAACTGACAAAAGTTGTGAAAACTGAGATTGCTGCTGTATAGTGGATATCCTACTGAAAGAAATAGTGTTACTTATTAATTGCTTATATGAACTATTTCTTGGAAAAGTAACTAAATGCTCGTTCAATTAAAGAAATAAAATTTTTGAAATTTGAAAACCACTTTTATCCCTTCACTTAAATTATGGTGGTTAAAGTTTAGTTTCGAAATCAATGTATACAAGTTTATAACTGCGAAACTATTTTTTACTTATTTACCACCTTCTCAAATTGTTATTATTACGATAGTTACAATACAGTTATACTCAAATGTTATTACTTAATACATATTATTCGCATTAACATTTTAAACAATTAAAAATTCATTAAATTCATTAAGTTGAATAACATTTTTTGTTTAATATTATATTAATTAAACATTGTCTATAGGTCTATCCTTACGTCTAAATGAAACGAATACATTACATGTAAGACATAAATAAAAGCTAGATTTCAATTTATTTAATAGTGTAATTCACACACAAGTAAGTGAGTAGGTATGAAATTTAATATAAACACTTCCGAAATTGATTTTAATTGTATCTATATAATTTATCTAAAGTTGTATATTTAACCTAGAAAATAGGTTATTTTATACTTCTACTATAAAATTAAATACAAAGATATTTATTTTTTTTAATTAAGCATTTATCTTGACTAATGTATTATTAAAATTATTGCACTGTGCTATGTTTATAGCTATTTTAATATTGGTGTTTTTTATTTTCATATTCCGCATGAATTAAATCATTGTATATTGTATTATAATTTATAAAGTATTTTTGAATGCGTTTAAAAGTTTAGTTATGACTTTGAGTAATCGACTGACTAGGTTTTCTGGATTATTTTCAAGTGACATTAAAGTTTGGTGTTCTGTAACAAAATGTTCTCGAAAAGAGTTACTTAATATTTTGTATTATATTTTATCACGGAGTGTCATCAATGGTTTACTTCAATATATACGTTTCTATTAAGATATTATAAACTTAGTGCCTAAATACTTATTGTAAAACAAATTTTCATGTTTTATACAAACTAAAAAATATGTAACTTCAAATTCATATCATATTATGAATCTTAAATATTTTTTTAAAACTGTATTAACAACTTATGAGGATCCTTGTACTAAATTTTTAAACGTTTTGACCAAGGGAACATTTATCTCGTTATTTATTGAAAATATCAAATGTCTATAAATAGTGTAAAAAGAATCAAACGATTTTGAAAATTATACCATGTAGATATTATTATGAACCCTATAGAAAATTCGAAAATGTCTAGTGTCTATGGCCATTTGTTTTGCAATTATTACAAAATAAAAAAATCGATTTTGTTAAAAATTGATTTTTGTACAAATTTTTATTTTTTGAATTTATTAAAAAAAGTAGGTGTTGATAATTTTTAATTTTAACCTCCAAAATGTTCAAAATAAATTCCTTTTCCAACCGAAAAAGATATTGTAGTTAAAAATTGAAGGATTTTTTGAACTAAGAATCATATATACATAAAAAAAAAAACACACATAACGTTATAAAATCAAATAAATAAAGTGCAACAGTATAGTAGTTAGTGTAAGTCATAGTTTCATAACAATTTGTATATGTATTTAACGATTAAGTGAATTCTTATGGCATTATTTGGTACATATTATGATGTTTCTTAAGTGTGTTCGTCTTTCAGATGAATGCATATTTATTTTCTAACTGTCAAGCATTTATTATTTGGTATTACTTATCATATTTTTTTAAATGTCTAAAATGTTAAAGATTTTTGGTGCAATATAATGTACCTACCTTATTCATACATTTTATTAAATATTTCAAAATTCATTTAATACAATGATTCTGTGTTTATACTAGTTATGCAAGAAAATAAATATACATGTATTATGATTGGTTGTCAATTCATGTGCTACTTTTGAAAAACTTGTATTACCTATTTTAAAAATGGGTTTTTATGTATACATTTTGATTCACCAAGCATGCTCACTCCCTTTTCTTGAATAATGCATTTATTAAGAATCTGATTTTTTCATTTTTAAATATATATTCGAGGACTATATTTTCAAATTCTTGAGATTTTTTTGTACTACTTAAAGAGCGCTCCTTGGAAATACAAACCTCTCTTTTTCAAATTATACCATATGGATACTATTCAATTACCACAAAACATAATAAAAAATATCTTGAACAATATCTATTATTTTCTTTTCATAACATTTTTTTTTCAATACGCACTTCATTTTAAATGAATAAAATCTTCATATAGGTTTGGTTAGCAGCTTGCCCATAAATTGTCGGGGAAAACCGTTTCGCGCAAAAAAATAACCGTTAAGGTAAAAAAAGTCATATTTGAAAAAAACAAATTTAGATGAAGGTATACAAGATGCAGAAGACAATAATTCTGTATAACAGGTACCTAGTGCTTTAATTTTTTTTTAAAAGATTCATTAATATAAAAATTGCTGGTGTCGTCACCCTGCTGCAAGTAGGTTTTCAAGTAGATGTACCTCGTCATTGACACTTGTCCCTGTAATGGACGCGTTGAATTTGAATTCTACTATAAATGTGCGAAAAACGATTCTGAGCTGTGCGCACTGTACAGCACCGGTCTTTATTTCTATAAGGATATTATGTAAAATGTATGCATCTCACTATTATTTAGTAATTTATTTTTCTATTAGTAATACTATATGACTATGTATTGAACTAATTGTTGCATAAACGCCGCATATATATTATAGAATAATCATAATAATATTCTATCGTATGATTGTTTAGCCTATTTCTAGTTCTACCAAATCAACCTTCCGAGTGGCACTTCTGGTTGCCTATCCATCTATAATGTTTGTTATTTTAATCATATCATATATTTTGTAATCGCTGTAAGAATACATTTAATGAACTTTGTATTATATGAACTTTTTGACTTAAAAACAAAAATTTTATCACACAAAAATCCAAAAATTGGTCGAATATTTCAGATGTATGTAACATAAAACACTTAAAATATTCTAAAAATGATATCATGCATAGAAATGGTAATATCAATAGGTGTAAATCTTAAGTTTATATGGCCATTCATTATTGAATTAAATTTAAAAAAAACAAATCGAAATTAGTAGCTGTGAAATTACTTCAGTTTTTCCTTAATTTTTTTTTGTTTTTCCCAATTTTTTGGGGATTACTGAAAATTTTTATTCTCCATCCTATGCACCAATTACATAAATTCGTTAACAAAAACCACCTTCAAAGTTGATAATTGAAGTATTTTGATTGCTCCTATAAAGGTGATAAATGACCTACGCAATAAAAATAAACGAATATTAAATATATAAAGGAACACACACACACACTGTTTTGTAAAACCTGTACATTAATATACGTGCATTTATATAAACACTATACAATACATTAAATACTTCAATGCTAATTTAAAAAGAAATCTGCATTTTGTATTCCAGTCTTTTTAAGAAACAAATGAGTGATTTTTAAGTACGAGAATGATTAAAATATATGATAGCATACGTGACAAAAACATCTTTGTAAAAATCAATACATTGAGCTCTCCGCTGAGAATCTAAAAGTTATTTAAGTTTAAAGAACAAAAAAAATAATAGATTTTTAAACAATGATAAACTTTTTTTGTATTTATGATTTTAAAAATATATATACGCTACGGCACAGCAAATATTATCTTGTTTATGGTGTATAAATTCAGTTTCCTCAATATGGCTATAGCTTTAAAGTGGTTATTTTCGCTACATACCACTTTTTTATAATCCTATTATCGAATCAAGCAACAACCAGCAATGGCACTAACTTGTCACCACTTGTTGGTTGTTATAAATAAGTGTTTAAATATATTAAGGTTTAAAATTCTTTTAAAATTTTCATTAAAATTTCCTGTATTAAAGATCCATTAAAAAGCAGGTGTATGTATTCTTAAAAAAAAAATTATTGAAAAAAGGTTCCGGAAAAACAGATGACATTTTGTATAAAAGGTATCTTAATATCAACCATGTATAAAATATAGCAACCGTTTTTACTAGGTATACTACATGTGTGTATGACAGAGACGAATGGTATCACTATCGCGCCCTCAAAATTATAATACCCATATAATATAATGTTAACTTTTGGAATAATTTTAAATACTTAAATACCAGAGTAAGTTGACTATATATTTTTAATTCAAACGATAAAAATTGAATTTATTTTTACTCCGAAAAGAAATTTTACTCATTAGTCTCTCGAGAGATTGTGTGGCTCTAACCAAAAACAAATAACATGTCTTTTAAAATAATTTGTCCAGTATGATATATTTTATATTATATGAATATGTACTTGGTTATTATAAAATTTTCAATATAACACAAATATTCAATCAATGCCATAGATTACAGATTATACATTGTTACAACTTACAAAGCAGGTATTATTGTAATTCTAAATATTTTTAGTGATTATTAACTTATAAGACTATCAATAATACGTGCTTAGAACTTCAATCGCATAAGTAGTATTTTTACTTAGTTTTAATAATTTATTGCTTTATAAAAGTAACATGGATAGGTTTTAATTCAATTCGATACTTATAAAGTCATAACCTACCTATAGATACGATATATTCTTTAGTGTCTTTATTTCTCCAATATAACTTTTTCAATATTTAATATTGGATTATTTTCTTTTCAAACTGTTAAAAAAATACATAAAAGGTATTTTTTTGTAATTAGTTCAATCTAGATTTTTACAATTAATAATTGTTATTTGGCATGTGTATTTTTTACTTATTATTTTATTTATAAAGTTATAATTTAGATTCCGAGCAGTCTCAAGAAAGCTATTGGTTATACAATGACGTTTTTTTTCCGAAATACATTTTTTGCGAATAGTGAACGTGCTCTGAAAGTTTAATAAGATGCCGTGAGATCAGATTAGAAATAGGATATGCTTGATAATTTTTTAAAGACGTATTTTTTTAATATTTACTAATTTTTAAATAATTTTAATATATATAGGTACTATAGTGAATACTTCTTTTAACATTTTATAATAATATGTTGATTTTTTTTCTATGCAGATTAAATCCTAGAAATTAGAAACTTCCAATTTTAATTCTGATCTTATCTTTGTAACTTATTATTGGAAAACTAGGTAGATAGTGAATAATTTCGACCATTTATACAAACATTTATTATTGTTTCACAAAGTTTGTGATTGTAGGTATTCAAACTTAAACTTCATGAAAGGTTACTCTTAAAATATCCTAATTTCACGGTTGATACATTTTAATATTCTTTAGAGTATACTTAAACCTCAAAGATATTTTTATTTATGAATTTATTGAAGATTTAAAGTCTGATTCACCATCAAGAGTAAATAAGCTCTGATAAACCAAGGTATGCTAAATATTATTATTTGAAATGTGACTATAAATATGTTTTACAATATAATATAATATTATATGTTTACTACTCCACCCCAGTGGTCCTCGACCCTTTATCACTACAACATCCTAACTTAAATGCAAATAAATGGTGACACATTTAAATCATTTAGACCAATTATTATTGTAAATAATTTTGAAGTCCAAAAAATGTCAGATAATTTTTTTGGCTTTACCCTTTTTTAGACCAATCAAAACAGTACTTTAATTTATGTTAAATAAGTCTTACCTTTATCTATTCTATTAAGATGAGCTAAAGAGATACGTTCTGCAGTTATATTTACAACAAAATATTGTTTAAACAATGTAATTTGCAAATTAAAATTTGACTTAATTCATCATTTTTTGATGAATTTTTTCAGTTTTTAAGTTTCCTAGTACCTATACCTTCCTGCAACTTCCGTTTTAAGAAAATAGCGAACAAATTAAAGCCATATTATTGTTAATTTATAAGAATTATTTTCTGAATGCAATGATTTATCAATGGTTTAAAATTAAAAAAAAACACATTCCTGGTCAATTTGTCATAAAAAATGGTTTTGACATCATTAGATGCAATTTTATAGTTTTCAAATGTAATTATGTATGGTTTCGTAAATTTTCAAATTATTACAATTGTTTATTTCTATTATATTTATGTGCTTATTATTAGTATATAGTAAGATAAGGAACATTTTTTTACTTTGTAATATTTTGTATTCAATTAATTGATCAATTGAGAGAAATGGATTTTACTAAAATACAAAAAAAAAAAAACGATAATGAAATGTAAAATAAACCAACGTTTTGTATTCTTATATATTATAATATCGAGATTAATTATTATTAAAAAAAAAAATAACAGTACCTTTATCCATAACGAATACACATTTTTTTTAGACTTGCATATTATTGAAAACGTAAATCAGTTCATTTTGGAGATATTTAATTTTTTTAATAATCCAAGTTTTTGACATCACACATAGTAGCTCCTATCACTGTGTAAATAATCACATTTATAAAATCACCAAAATAAAACAATTAAATAATTGTACTATTACTTATTATTTTGCGTATTAACAGAGTCGCTACTCTCGGCACAAATGACGGAATGCTACTGAAACTGAAAGCTCAAACGTCCTTCGTTATAGGCAACCGCCGTTGAAAGTTCAGCGCCCATGAGCCACAGTGTACTTTTTCCGTTTTTGAATTCTTCCTAAATTATGTTTTAAGTTTAAGTATTTCGACTTTTTACACCATTGACTCCATTGTAGACTTAAGAATCAAATAATAATAAATAAACCCAACCTGTCTTAAAAAACTTAAAATTTCAATGTAAATAATATATGTACTGTGATTTTACCTAAATAATATAATAAATTAATCAAAGTATATAATAAAAGGAACAAATATTCACTTTGTTTGATTTCTCTTTGTGTTCGGATAGGTTTTAATAAACAAAATAAATTTAATTGATTAATAACGTAAACTAGATTTATCATTTTGCAGGGATATTAAATTTAAAATTTTATTTTTACGAATACTTAGTTTATTGTTTCATAATAACTAAACCAATCTCATTTTAAATGTACTATTTTTTAATTTAAATTTATAAACACAGTTTTATTTTGTTCCTCTAAATGTTGATATACAATTAAATTTTAAAGAAAATACCTTTATTATTTTTAATAATTTAATGTCTAAATAAATAGTTTACGGAAGTAAAATATGCCATCAGAGTAAAAAATTATAAAAATAAGGAACCTCAAGTAAATTATGAACTCCATATTTCATATTTTTCTATAATAAATTTTTTGAATTTTTTTTTAGTTGAAAAAAGTTCCACTTAGAAAATAATTCAATGTTTTTGTTTTACTGAACTGTAAAAAGGGAAATTAATGAAAAAATACGAGTAGAATTTTAATTATCAGGCATATTTTAGAAAAATAAAATTATTTTGTTAATAATTATATTGATAACTGATATAAAATATAAAACTTTGTATACAAACTGTATAGTAAATATACCTTTTTAAAGACCATGATATTCCGACAGGTATTGTTTTGCTTTATGATGCACACGAGTAAATTATGGTAGCTATTTATGTATCTAGCTATTAAATTCACTTTGAACTAAATACTGAACAATTGTAAACATTTTAGTTGTTTAGCAGTAACAATCACAAAAAAACATTTCCAAGTGTGTGGACGCTTCTTGTTTAATAGATTCGTTTTTTCTTTAGTACCTACCTACCTATTAGGAAGTATTATATACAGTTATAAATGACACATTTTATAGATTCCTTAATAGATAACATTACAAATTCATACCATTTATTTTGTATTTTATTATGTAGAGCATGATCAATGTTTAATTACTATAATAGTATAATATATGAATACCTATCCATATCGGTTCCGAAAACAATAGATAAACACGTTTTAGAAAATATTTATTATTATTTCTTATCACTTGGTTTGATAGCATATACTCAAAACGTTTTCAGTACAAAGTGTTTTTATTTTACTTCCATATAGTTGCAGATTGTTTGGATTAAAATTAGTTACAGACTATAAATGGTTAAATAAACAATTTTGTTCATTAAGTGATGTTTTTTAGAAATATTTTGTGGTTGTGGTTTTTTTATCAACTCCGAGTATAGTTATTACTATAGTTTATGCTGTTTATACTTAATAGTATAGTATCTTTATCTTAAACAGTGTTATATTACTGAACAAAAAATTCGATTTTGTATTATAATTGAGATTAAGAAACAATTTATTTTAGAAAATATTTTGCATATTAATAAACGAGTTACAAAGGTTCTCAGAATTGTACAGTAGGTACTTAATATAATATAAAATATTCAGATGAAGTTGGTGTTAAGTTTAGTCAATGTTTTGTATAGTATATAGTTACTACTTACACAATAAATGAATTAGGTACTAAAATGAAAATAAAAATCTTACAAAAATGCACTTGATGCCAAATTTATCAAAAATAGTATATTATTATTTATTTAATCTTTATTTTATTATATTCTGATTGATTGAAAATGATTCCTATTCGGTTCTAATCATTTATTGTACTAAAAATTATTTATACTTACTTTTTCATAATTTGGAACAAAAAAAGAAAATTCCTTATTTTATTTAGGTACGTTTATTACTATCATTTGTACTTCATTTATTATTTTGTTTTCTGTTTTTTGTTTTAAACCCCGAACATTAAAAAAAAATCATTAGTCAAGTTTTGTTTAGCATTATATAATGAGCACATCAAATTTAAAAATGCCATAAGAACTTATAGTTGACAGAATACTGATAGAAAAATCATTAGGTATTTAAATGTAATGATTTATCGTTATTCCAAATGCATAAGTATAGAAATAACGACACTATTTGGCGCCAATATTATTACCCATTCAGCGAAATTACATTTTTGTCCACTTGTTCTTATAAATTTATTTTGTTAAATACTATATATTTATGTTTTTTAAATCGTAATTAACTTTGTTAGGCGTATATCATGAAATACCACGAAATAAATAATAATACAATATATATATTATATTTCGTATTTTATAATACATTAAAATAATATATGGTTTATTGTTTCGTACTTTCGTGTATACATTTATTTTTCTAATTAAAATTGTCATGTCTATTACATTTTGTATTATATGCGATTAATATTATATTGTTGTATAATAACAAATGAAAAAAAATTATTGATATTCCGCATCAAAATATAATATTTTTAGGTATTCATGCAGACGTTAAATTACGTTTTTTTCGTATTTCATCACAATCGCCACAACACAATTTGTTCTTGCCCTAGCTGTAGGTATGTGATTATTAAACACTGTTAACATATTTGATATCATAAGTTGTTGTCTAATCAATACAATATGTTTTAAAGTTTTAATATTACACATGTGACATAACTAATATTAATATGATTTTATAATAGGTATATAAGAAATGGTTTCTATTATTAAATCATACTTACTCAATATTTTAGATATATTTTCTCACCGCTTTTTGTTCTTAAAACATACAAGATAATCTAATGATATTCATGTACACATTGTTAACATTCATCTGAGTTCAAAGACCGATATAATATGTATGTGTACTGTGTAATCAATCAACTGTCTTTGGATTTTTAAGCCCGCACAATATAACATAGTATTAATTGTAAACCGTTTTTTAAATAAGTGTTTTTTTTTATATACCGAGTGTTTGAGCTATCGAAACTGTAGTTGTTTAATACACATGGCACGACGATTCGTAATATTATTGAGCAATGAGTATATTATAGTTCTAAATGTTGTGTCCAATGGTCGTATACCTATATTATATTATTTTAAATATATGTATTTAAGGGGATCAGCGACGGACAGTAATTTTAACCAAATTATACCAACCATTTGTCCATCCTGCTGATCGATCTTGAAATGCGTTATTATTTTTTAAACTGATTTAAATTCGTTATTATGTCTACCTGTTATCGGTCAGTCCATTTTTACAAAAATTTAACCCACTAAATACAGATTTAGTTTGAATATTTTGAAATTTCGAAATTTTCAAACGAATTTAAATCAAAAATCCTTAAATGTGGACTGACAAATCTCGAGTAGACATTATAACGAATTCAGATCGGTTTTCTGAAATATTGTCGCATCATTAGGTCGATCGGTAGGGAATAGACAAATGTTACACACAACTGATGAGCATAAATTGTTTACCGTTCACGCTTGCAACTCAAAGGTGGTGAATTGTACATGCTTGTGCGGGAGCGTTCCGCTATTTCTTTTACACACAGTCCCACACACCACTGATCACTTATGTACTACTCACACATTTACAAGACCCGCATTCGTGCAATTCGAAAATGTCTTATTTCGAAATCCTTAAAAATTATCAGCCACCGAGAAATTTCTTTCAGTCTGAATAGTCTGGTAAAAAAAAAAAACAATTGTATTAGCACAGAATTGTTAAAATCATCTATTACCTAGTATTTTACCTATTTTGTAGTATAAGTCCTTAATATTACAATACTATAGAAACTGTCAGCATTTTAAAAATTAACCAATTTTGTCGTACTCATATTTAATAACCAGTTTCAGAAATGATTAACAATTTCGGTTATAACATACTAAAGTTAATAAATAATAATCAATAAAAATATCTCAAGACAGTAAGCAAAATATTTTATTTTCAGAATTACCAAAAAATTAGCTATCAAATATGCTAATTTTGTCTTTCTATGGGGGTTTGTATTAATACATTGGCTTAACTTTTGAACTTTACCTTTTCTTGTTCATTAAGAAATGTTTTTTTATAATTTTATAAGCATTACGCAGAATTTGCATGTTACAATCACTTAAAATAGTGCCTTAATGTTGATGAAAATGTAGTCTTAAAATTATGGTAATTTTGAAAAATAATATTCAATAATTATTTAACATATTAATTTTCTGTTACATAGTTTTGATTACACAAATTAGATTAAAAAATTTATCTCATTAAAAATATATTATATTATATTTTTAAACTGTGTCTCAATATTTATTCATACATTTGTAGTTCTTGCCTAGTGCCTAGTGAATTAATTTTTATTTTAATTTTATGATCTTGAGTAATACAATAGTAAAAAGTTCTAATAAGGTTTTTTAAATGTTGAACTTTGGTCTGAAGATTATAAAAAAATAAAATTCTCATTTAATCTCGATATTGCAAAAAAATAAATGGTTTTTAAAATAACTTTTTAATTTTGAGTTAAAACTTTTAACATTTAGTAGTGTTCTAAGTAGAATTTTTTTTAAATTCTACTCATCTAAAGTACAATCATTTTTTGATGCTCGATTTATGTTTGATTTCTGTAAACCCAAATTAATGTTAAAATTATCAATAAGAAAATGAAAAGTCTGAAACAATATAATTATTATTTTGCTTTTTTCTAATTTAAGATGTTTTGCGTTAATCAGAAATTAATATTCATTTTTGTATTCTAGCCAAGAATATGGTACTTGTTTACTATAAAAAAATATATATTTGTAAACTAGCAGTAATTTATTAAATGCATTTGTAAAATAATTATCATTATTTATCGTTTTTTCTTTCTTTTTATTACTACGTCAAACCTCAATGATTAATGTTTTAATATTTTTAACCCATCAATATTGTACAACATATTTAATTTATTTGACTATACGACACTTAATATTCCATAATAGATTATCGTAAGGCTGCGATGTGCTATTATTTTATGCTATCATTTAAACATTGCCAGTTGTCACTTAATTCATTACAATTTTGCAGTATTTATTTCCGTAACAATATGTATAAAATTCGATACAATCAAACACATTAGTACTAAAGTATTTCAATTACATATTTATTTTTTTTATTTTCCATTTACAATAAATTATTATTAACTGTATATTATATCCTTTAAACATTAAATCTCCATACTTACCTGTTTTTTTTTATGTAATTCATATCATAAATCATAAATGGGAAAACGATGTATTGTTATTTATGCAAAAGATTAGGTATTTAAAGTGTAATAAACACGTTCAAAATTTAAAAATAAATATTACCTGATTACTACTTTCAAAGTAAAAATCCATTTAATAGCTGATTCTGATTTTATTTTTGAATCTAAAAATTGAATGACAATTTATTATTAAAACATCGTATCCCCATGCAGTCGTCTTGTTAAAATATGTGACTATACGAGTGTTTTTAACACTATTAGCGATTTTAATTACAAATCCTCTTCTTTTAAAATAACTTTATTAGTTATTGTTTACACTGTTAAATTCTAGTATAGACATTCATTAATTTATTGTTTATCTGCTCTTCGTGATTATGTTTGATTCTAGTTGTATTTAATTTTTTTGGAAATTGTAATGAATTTATAATTAGATGAAAGCGCCAAACTTTGGTTGTTAGATGATTCGAATGTTTTAATGAATTTATATTATGTGTAATTAAGAAGCTCGGTTTTGTTAACGTTAACACACGAAGTTTCAAAAAACATTCTTTGCCTTACGACATTTTATTGCACATGGGTTGGATATCGTCATTCGAATTTGGTTCTCTAGTTTGTTCTCAAAATGCGTCCACTTATAATAAAGAATTGAAAAATATTCTACATACATTTTGAAATGACTTGCTTATGTTACAAGCATTCATATCTAATGAATCCTTTTTAAGTGTATTCTGAAATCCATCGGTTTAAACGGACTTCAGCTTAGAAGATAAGCTACAGATATTATTCTTATTGAATGATATTATCGATTTTCCAAAATACGCTGCCCTGATAGCTATCAGAGTTCTTTCTTTCTATTTCAAAACTAAAGATTTATTTGTCGTTCCCTATTAAAAGACTTTGGTTCGTTGAATAAATCTAAAATAGTACATGGAAATCCGAAACTTAACCGTAACTAGTGGAAACATGAAATATCTAGAATTGATAATTTATCGGTAATCTTTTACATAAAAAGTAAATGTTATAATTAATTTTACAGTTGAATGTGAAACATTATGTAATATAATTTTTGAGCTATATTATTTATAAAAGCTAATTAAAAAAAATATGGGGTATATTAATTCGTAAATATCACATTTCAGTCTAAAATAGGTATAAAACCATATAAGAATAGAATCATGTTTGGGAATTTGTTTTACTCAGGTATATTACGTAATTACCATCACAAATTCAATTTTTTTTACTATTAGTAAAATGTGTGATACATTTTATGTACCTACGTTAAATTTTAATACCTACTTTATTTTATGTATGTATAAACAATTAGCATAGTTGTAAAATCATAAGCTCCCTCGTTTATAAGTTTCCAGTAAGTAGAACGATAAAATAGTGCAATTTGTAAAAAGTAAATTTAAAAAATATTAATATACCTATTACAATGAATGAATTCGATTTTATGTATATTTAACACTTGCAATGAACACACAAGTTATTAATTACATTTATTAGATTTTTTTTAATTACTTAAATGAATTGGTTATTTGGAAATATGTCATGCAATACACATAATATGTCAGTTTTGTTCGTCCGTTTATCTACCTACTATTTAAATATTCAATTTAAATTTGACACAATGTTTTTCAAATAAATCGTTTTACTAAACAAAGTACTGACAAAAAAAAAACACCTCAACAACTCATTTTTATGACGATATCAGTATCCCGATGATAATATTAGGTATATACGTATTGTGGTAATAAATTGTATCCACCTATACTGAAGGTAATTATGTGTATTTTCATTCACTCTCACGATTTAAATATTCATGTTTAAAAATTTGGTTTTAATTTTGATTTGACTACCATACGTTATAACCCTGAATAAAAAAGTCGAATTTTTTTGAATAGCTATTTTTATATTAGATATACTTTATAGGTACCTGATGTAATGTACATTATAAACAATTTAGTTACTATCCACTTAAATTGATACATATAATTAATGTATTTTATCATCCAATATAAACTGTCCAGATATGTTGGTAACTGACTATAATGTCCAGAAATATAATAAATATGCAGCATGTAAAAAAGTTAAAATTTGTGGTGTACATACATTTCTTTAACTTATTTTTTTTTTACAATTTCATAAAAAAATGTATGTCACTATTGTGTGTCTAACTCTATATACGAGTAATGTAAATTTTTGGTGGTAATAAATAGGATAATTTATTATAACCAGCCAAGCAAGACTTGTGTTGACACTATAAAACTATCAAATTAAATAAACAAATTTAGAATTAATAAGTGTAAAAAGGAGGAAAGTAGCGATAACCGGTCTGCTGTATAAGCGGCTGTCGAATATACGTGAGTAAGTAGTGTAATGTATGTGTTAAATTTGAATTCAATGATAAATCAATGCAAACGAATAACGATTTCTAGCAAAGACGGTCTGTCAGCTTATATTACTAAGTATATTGTTTGATATATTTATGTTGCTTTTAAAGTTATTTATTTTACTATAAGGTATATTATTAGGAATTATTTTTGCCGAAGCTTTTTATCTAAAAATGCCATTGTATGTGTATAAAAATAAAAATTATGGGTACGTACAAGTTTCAGGTCTTCACGAATAATATTTTTAAATTACAGCAAAGTAACTAGAAGCAATATTCTTTGTTTAAATATCAAATTAAGTCTAAATTTGAAGTTCAAATGTCTTTATAAATGAATTTGCACAAATTTATATTTTTTTGTTTAAGTGCGAACTACGTGTTAGTAACCTTTTATTAAATTTCCAAGCTTTTTGATGAAACGAAAAAAGTTCATCCATATTTATAGAATTAATTTTCTAAATGCCTTGTTTAGCTCCAAAATTGTCATATTATTTTTAAAGCTAAATACTTATATACTTACATAAAATTAATTCAATACCTATCTTATTATTATTTTACATAGAAGTTGCCAGTTACCTATTGTTTATAGATGTATTTACCGTTCTACAGTTGTATACATTTTATCATATGGAATAATTTAATTATCAGTACAAAATTTATTATTCGTACTTCATTTGAAACTAATAATTTATCAATTTACGTATGGAAACCAATAAGTTCATGAATATTCGTAATGTGCATTTTTCCTACTTAGGTTTTTTGAATACTTTATATAGATTATAATAATAACGGCTCAATATTTGCTTGATACTAAACTTAACATTTAGTAATTCGTAGTTAGTTTATCTGCAGTACAATTTATAAATTCCAAAACAGGATCATTTATTAAATTTATATAATTAGATAATGCTTGTATATAGGTATAAATTATTTTTTTAACACTGCTAAACGCTAAAACCCCTTAAAATGTTTCAACTAAAATTCTTTTTATATATTTTACGTTTAAATAGGTAACTAACTTTTCCTTTTATTTTTTTTAATATTATTTATTTTTTGGTTGCTTTAACAATTATTAAACACTGAATAATATTTTGAAATCTTTTTTTTTATGTAATAGAGGGTTTTTACTTGTTAGGTAAATTGTATTTATATAATCTATCCTATGCATATGCAATATTTATATACATACATGTATACAGCACGTTGCAATTCAATTGTGACATTGTCCATATAAATGATTATGTATAACATTGAAGGGGTTGGGTTATTTATTTAGTTCAATTATTAGTAGTGCAATAATTTAATCAGGCTTGAACTCCTTACATAAAATAGTTTTAATGAAAACGTTTTTACTACCTACCTGAACAAGGTGATTTTAAATGTATATTTTTAATATGTATACAAAGTGATTTTTTTAAGGTAATTTTCTTGAAAAGTATCAATGTGTTTGGAAATATTTTTTATTGTTTTTTAACATATTTTTTCATACAATTTCATATTCTTAAACAGGACATTTTTCTGGGAATTCGTATGCATAAACATCGAAAATATTTTTCTACTTCTCATCGAAACTTTAAATACTTACAACGAATTATAGTTAATCCTTCCTAATTTGATTTTGATATATTGAAATTCTCTGAAAAGTTACTTCTGTTTCAAACAAAAGTAAAAGTATACCGTGTCATTTGAAAAATTAAAACGTATTCACACATATAATGATAAAATATAGCAATGCATTTATTATAGTTAATACATTATTTTTAAATACATATTTACATGAACGTTGATACTTTTTGAAAGATGTGAATATTGGACTCTGAAGGATTCAACTTGTATTGAAATAATTAAGAGTGACTGTATTCTAGTTTCCTAAAGATGATTTTTTATGGTCACTGCCTAAACAAATAAAAGCTCCAAACAATCTAACGCCATTTTTAAACATTTATTTGACAAATAAAAAACATGCTATTTGCAAACAGCTATAATTTAGTGAACAAAAATATCAAATTCATCCTTAATAATATTAGGAAAACCAATATTAATGAGTTCAAATTTTAGTGGTCTTGGCCCTTAACTTAATGGTTGTGTATGTGTAACCATTTAATATAATATTAATACCCGTGAGATGCAATTGATTAATTTAATGATTTACTAAAATTTAATAATGGATCAATCATGGGCCACTAAATCATGTTTAAGGTGGGTACTATTTGCTCGCCAATTATTTTGGCATAAATACTTAAAATAAAAAAATAATTAATTTATGTGTTGAAGTTTCACGGCCCTCGTTGATTAATATGTACAAATTTACAATGGTATATTTTAATAAAAAAGGCATGCATTAGTTGGGAATTAGTAGTTTTTTTCTTTTTATTGTTTATTTCTCTTTCTTTCTTGAATTTATCATTAATACAGTAATTCAGTTATGTTTATTGTACTACCTAATATGTAAATGTGAAAAGGCTATAGATTGTGAAAAAAAAACTGTTATTTACAGTGTTATTATAGTCGTCCTGTTTTATAATGTTACGTTAATAGTCATTACTCGTTGTAATTATAACAAAAAAAGTTACATTTTTGTGTAAAAATATCTGAGTTATATTTTTGAAATAGGTTTAGGTACTAATATCGAATTAACTGCCTCCACTCAAATTGATTTTTCTCAATTTATTAAAAATTAGTACCCATAGTTTGAGAATACTTTTGGCATACTATTTGTAAACTTTTAGTACCTATTAAAACTAAAATTTATTTTAAATGTATATATAAATAGCCTTTTTGACCAAATTCATATATAATTTATTTAATTTTAATAAATCATATAATGTCCATAAAGAATCGTCGTTTTTAACCTGCCCCAGATTAATGTACTACAGGCATTGTGTATTATAATAACATTAAATAATAGTATGAATATTTGATATACATTATTAAATTTAGTGTAACCTAGAAATTCTCGGCTTTTTCGCTGAATATACCAACATTAAATGTAATTTATATTATGTTCCAACTATAGTGTATTGTGTAGAACAGTATATATGCAATAAAAAACCAAATGTGTTCGTAAAATTGTAAAAATTATTTTTTACAATGATTTTAATAATATGACCATTTTGTGTGTTATATGTGTGTGTGTGGGAATGTTTAAAACCCTTTTTTTCCTGAGTGGTACCACGAATTGACGGGAGAATTGCATTAGCATTACTTCTTCCTGGTTTGTTTAGGATATTTAAACGATTTTTCGTTACTAAAAATTGGTCTTGTTTTTTGATTTTTTATTCATTTTTAGCTGACTTTCAATATCAAATTGTAATAAATACCGCATCTTAATATACGCTGTTATCATTCAAATTGGTTTTCTATACAAATATTATACATTACACTTTCTTTTTAAAAGACGAAACAACAAACTTAAAATTTAAGGTTAATAATATTTATTTAATACACGCGTATAAGGCTTTAGGTAGGCAGTAATTGGAGTGTACATTGACAAACTATTGGGTTCTCTTTATAGATTTACTTCCATAGTTAATGCGGTGGTTTTGTGTAAATTAACTACTCGGCGAGTTGCTTTTATTTATACCCTTAGTTTTGCCGTGTCGAACGACGCCAATAAAGACGATTATCAATAAAGTCTTCTTATCCATTACCCTCATCCGTCCATCACCACATTCCCAATCTTGAAATGTTGACATCTAAAACTAAAATTGTTTCGAAGCCTTATTTGCGATCATAAATCACACCATACAATTGATCGCAGGACCGTTAACCTGCTTGTCCTATTCTATTTATCCAAGTGGGTTAAATGACCAACATTTTTGTACAAACACTGTTGAAGGTTTATATTGACGGTGCAAACTTGAAAGCACACGAAAAAACCATTTTTGGGTTTGATTAACGATTTATGCTTGCAGTTTCGACAAAAAATTATCCTTTATCCCTCTTTATTATTTAAGTGTAGAAACTTTGTTCTGAAACTTGACATAATTAAAGCATAATATTTCAATAAAAAAGTATTTTTTTAATTGTTTGCCATATTTATTAATGGAAATAATAATTTAAATGATTTATTGATGTCACACGAATGCATTTTTTTGTTTAACATATCTACCGGTATGGACTACCTATGAGAAATTTGCTACATTTCTTCTTCCAACTGCTATAGGTACACTATTTCTAAACTATTTATTTTATATTCTGTTACTCATGAGTCTATAATAATGGGCTAGCTTATATTATAAGCGTATACAAATTATTTACGACTATGGGTGTATAGTGGTTTCTGTGCCGCATAATCGTAATTATTGAGCATCACGAATAAAAAAAAAAAATAATCGCAATAAATATCGTTTAATAAATCATTTATGTTTTGTATTTTTTCTTACGAAACTAAATAATGGCTGTCCCATTTATTATTAAATTAAAATTGGTGGAATAATGATTAAAATAGTATAGAAATACATTTTTATTTCCATTTTCTTTACTTCTTGTTCTGTCTTTTGAAACTATTTTTCAATTATTGGTTTCAAAGGTATGTAAATAATATCGCATGTTATTTATCTATTAACCGTGTTTTAATTTACCCTCTAGGTCTCAAAGTCTAAGTGGCTTACCTCTGTACACATTTGTTCATGCTTTTTATTTATCTATCGAAGCTAAGTGTCCTGCCTTTCTCAAGCTATTTGATTTCACGTATGATCGTCGTCTTATGCTTAGGTTGTTTTATTCCGTTTTCGTTTCGAATGGCACGTTTTACATACCGTCCTCTCAAATACTTGAATATGTACTCTGTCAATACTCGTTTGTATCCATTATTCATATTGTCGTGGAAAACTCCGGTCATGTATAAGTATGACGTCGTCTAATACATTGTTAATTTTGTGCGCCCCATAATTATTTTATCAATTTCCATATCACTTCTACGTGTAAAACATAGTACCTATACATGTATCTTTTAACTGCTTGAATGTGTTCCTCAGTAGTTAAATATTCGTTTTGCAAGATGCATTAATCCTGAACGCCTATAATATAGGTACGGATCGCATGTATATATTTGAGGTTGTGATCAAAGCAACGTACATCATAAATAGCTTGCACGACGTACAGGTGCAGCTCGTCTGACCTTTAAAGATATTATGAAACTATGGTATGTGATGCGTATACTCGCGGCTATGGATAGGACGGAGCTGTGTATCGGGATTACCATAGCATAATATTTTTCGGGAGACTATTCGTCTACAACCGCAAATAATATTTGAACACGAATTCAGTATTATTTTCAAACGTGAAACAATACTGTACGTCTGCTGTACTTGTATACAGTAGTTGTGTTGCACGAATAGGATGCGGTGCGAGTTAATGCAATAGTAGTCAAGTCGTTACGACGGTAACTCGGTGTCGTCCGCACATACCCACAAAATGGTCGTCTCGTACGTTGGTATAGATAACAATATAGCTTACAGGTACCTTCACACTAAATTCCAATATAATATTACACGCCGCGCTGAACATACAACGATATTATTTAACACACGCCGAGATTTGGTAATTTGCTAAATGTCTCTGACCGGCGAGTTCTCCGCCGCTGCAGTATATAATATAAGTGTATAACTTGCTCAGTATCGGCACGTTTTACGGCACGCTTCCACCCACCCCTCGCCTACCCCTAATCACTCCGCCGTTATCCTGCCAAACTGTCGGCGTACCTTTGTAATGCCACGCTATATAATTGTTATACCGCTGCAGATATGCTGCGGTATATGCATCAATACGATTATTCCACTACGAGTTGTATATAATATTATAAATATTGTTATAAATATTATTATTATTATTATTATTATTTTCATGAACGCCATGTGCTATATACGTACCTACAACGCGCGTTTTAATCCATCAACACGCACACGCGTAACCCGCTAATTATATGTAGATATAAGTTAGTTAGACAAGTATAGGTAGAGGTACCTATATAAAATACGTGGCGGCGTAATGACATTTTTGTCAATCGTTCATTGTCACTTTTATGTTCGACGATAATACGATGTACGCTCTCATATCGCGCAGTGTATACGCTCACATAGGTGTTTCTGTGTGTGTGTGTGTGTGTGTGTGTGTGTGTGTGTGAATGTATGTGTATGTATATATATATATATATATATATGTGTGTGTATGTGTATTATGTATAATATATTGTATAGATATATACTTATATATATATAGCCACATGGAGTATACTCTCCTCTGCAGCCGTGTTATACGCGTCGAATGCGTTGTCGGGGGATGGGAGGAGGCGGCTATAGGCGTGCTTGCGATGTCATCGCGTGTAGTAATTTTACTCTTACGACGAGGGACCTACCTACCCCTGTTCGAGGGTTACTACCCCCGATCCTGCTCAATCCCTCTGGTGCTGTCACATCGCGATATGCGTACGCACTTCTTAACGTTTATACTGTGTATATAGTATATAGTATTACACTATTTATGGAGAGAATCTCATATAATACACATGCGATTATAATAATATTATATAAAGCATGTGCTACGGGACGACTTCGGTCCCATTTATCTTATACATGCATACATACATATGTATTACATATATCTCTGACTGCGACGAATTTAGATTCCGAGCAGCACCTGCTGCAGAACGGTCCGAGAGAGTGGCTATTAGGGTTTATTGCTGAGGAGATGTGCGCTTTTTTCGTCTTCGGAAAACGCTTTCGCGGGACAGTAAAGTGCTCTTAAGACATGTTCACTTGACACCTTCTGAATGACTGAATTCCAAAACGGCCACCGATAATAATCTTTATAATTGAATGCTCTATGCAATCGTACAATTTATCAGGTACTTGAAAAGTTGAAATATCTATTTTTGCAATACATTTCGGAAACATTTAAAAACACAGTCATCCGCTTTAAATATGCTGCATTCGTCTTTGAATTCCGATACACACATTAAAATTACATTGTCTTCTCCGCCGACGATATTATTATAATAAATTATAGACGTTCTTATTATACGCGGATAAACACGTAGCCCAGCTAGTTAGAAGCGCGTAATATTCCTATCTGCGATGGTGCAGGAGCCACGTACGTAATATAATATATTATATTATATCACATTTACTAACGATATGAAACATAACGCCTCCGCTTGCAGTACATACCGGCACGTTCGAAGGAAGCAACGTCAATTCAATATATAGAGTAGAATAGACTGAATAGAATATGATGAGTGGTATACGATGCGTGTGATGCTGCAGATTATCCCGCGATGTCGATCGTGCACCTACAAATGTATCGCATGTCTTCACAGAATACTGGAAGATTCCATTTCGAAGGGTGGCCTAAGAGCATAATAATAATAGCAACATAGAATATTACATTTTCGTCTGCAGCTTTCCGCGTGCGCAATCGGAAACACGCAATTCATTTTCACGGGATTATACGCTTATTTATTATTATTATGGTTATTATTTATTTTATTTATTTTATTTTTCGTATACCTCAGAAACATCATGACGTATAGCCGTATAGGTTACCAGCGCCAGTAATTTATCGCTAGAATGCCAACAATATTTCGTGGCCCGCACGCGTGTATATAGTATACTACTATTTTATACCGAGAGTATTCGCATAATAATGTTACGTTATCCACCTTTGTTATTATAATAATCGCACATTAAATTTATAAATTCTAGTTATTCTATTACTTATTTGTTTTAACCTCGATTTTATTAACCTAGTTTGCTTTTATGTGTGTGTGTGTGTGTATGTTGACATTTCAAAAAGCGTTTTTAATTGTATTTTCATTCGTTTGCTGTATATGCTACAATATTAGCTCGAGTAAAATCTAAAACTATGTGAACTGCCACATGAACTATACTTATACCTATTTATGTTAGCAGTTTATAGTATATCGTTACTCGTATAAAATATAACACCATTTTACGTATGTTAATAAATTTGTGTGAAATTATTACATTTATTGATCGACATTCAATTAACAAAGTACTATCAAATATTATGTTATGAAGTTTAGATATTTGTACCATAAACATATAACTTAATATCAATATTTGTTTTGCATAATACTGAAGAAAATGATTAAGTGAATATAAGTAAGCGTGTATGCACTGTAATTGTCGAGTTATAATAGTTTATACTGAATAGGTAGCTCTAATAATAATGAAAAATGTATAATTTTATGGTGGGTCTACTAAAAATACATTTCTTTTTCTATTGATACAAGATGACCCTTGGCAACATGGGCCACTGGGTTTCTATAGACTATTTTGTTGTTCTATATAACTCGAAAACTATAAAAACAAATTATAATCATAATAATCCGTAAATAAAAAAAACAAACGTTAGTTTAAAGAATTATATAGAGTATAGACGAACAACATCAAGTATTAAGTAATTCATACAAATATCTATTGTTATTTGTTAATATGCATTAAGTAAAAACGTAATCATTAGGTATTATTATTATTGAGTTTCTGCTGAAATGTATTAAATGTATTTTAATTCTTTGATTGCAAATCTGCAAGGAAATATTCCGTTGTATTTGAAGTATTAATTTTTAAAACAATAGGTGACTATAATAATTATATAATGGGGATTGTTTTAGTATTAATATGGTGTAAACAATTGATAGATAGTATTTTATACTGTTCAGTGTTAATCACGAGATTTAAACATTTAAATGTAATTTGTACGTATATAGATACTTGTTATTTTATCTTATAGTTATCAATTAATTGTATATAAAAATATATATATTATGATAACTATTAGTTATTTATTTTATTTTCAGGTGATGGGCGAGACAAACACGAAGCTTTTGACAGTGAAAAAAATACGGAGATTGTTGATGTACTTTTGTCTTCTACGTTTTGCCAATCGCAGTTCAATTTGTCACAGCAGCTTGCTCAAATACATCCAGAACTAACAATGCCCATGTTTTCAGGTTAGACATTTCTATAATCGTATTACCTGTGGGATTTAGTTTTGGCTGAAAATCTGTAGAAGCTTAGGTTTTGAAGAACAATTTAATGCGTTTGGGATTTTAGTATTTCGAAAACAAGATCGAAGTATATACCAAAAGATATAAGTAATGTTTAGTGGATATCATTTTTTTAACCAAAAAAAATTATGTATGTCACCGAAAACTATTCTTTTGGAGTTAACTAATAAAATATTATTTATAACTTAAATAAATATTCATTTTGTCAAAAACTTCTATGCTCAATAAATTGGTATAACTTCTTCGGTCTAAGTATGCAATTTGAGTTTAAAAAAAAATGATTCATATTTCGAAATAACGATGTATTATAAATGATTTTATATCTGCTATTAGAAGCTTCGAATCATATGTCAGAATACATATATATATATTATATATGTATATACTAGGGTGGCACTCATTTTTTTTTAGCTTTCTCATGTTTTCAATTTGATCTATTTATAATAAAATTGATGTTGTGAAAATATGAAAAAATTTAATAAACTGTACGAGGTCGCTCAAAGCACTTAAAAATACCAAATATAAGATAGTAATATACCTAAGATAATTTTGTTTTTGAAATGCTAAATTTAATTGTAAATATTAGTTTATATGGTTTACAATCAATCATTTAAATCATAATATATTTGTAATAATTTAATCAATTGCAATTCAGTGTAATTAACAAATTTACTGTTTATATATATAAGACAGTCATTTAACTTTTAATGATAATTTGAACACTATTCCTCAACGCGTCCACAGCAGCAGAACATCATCCTAAAAAACTTTTTAGTACGACTTAAAAAGGTTCGGCGTCTATGTTTTGTTACCATCAGGTCCTCTACTTTAGAATCTGTGTCTTGTAGGGAGTCCTGACAATCGAGCGGCGGCACCTTCAAATCGAGTTGGGTTTCAATAGTAGCTAACCGTTTTCACGGAAACCATCTTAATATTATATATGCATATGGTTACTATATTACGCCTGGAATACAATATAATTCAAATTTCACAAGTAAATAAAATAATTCCAAATAATTAAAATCTTTAATGTACAACATGATTTACCAAGAATTCTTACTACCCCTAAACATGTTTTTTTTTTCGACAATTGACATTTATATTTAAAGTATTGGCCAGTTTTGGAAGGTAAACATTTTTTTGATCGATGTTAATTTATAAAAAAAATAATAACAATCGAAAATGTTATATGCCTTTAAATAGATCAACATGAGTTAAAACCTTTTGAAAATTGTATGGTGCATAGGAAATGCTAATATATACATTAAGTGAATGTTTTATGTACCCATCACAGTCATTTATTTTCGAGTTACACCAAAAATCTAAATTGATTTTGAGTAAAAATTCCCGTTAATGTATCTTTATTGTTTGTTTGTTTTTCCCGGCGCAATTGAAAACTTCTGGGAATTTTAAATTTTGAGCTCCCAAATGCACCAACTGGATTCACTTTTCTACCGGAAAAGATACTGAAGTTGAAAATCGAAGCTTTATTTCGACTACTCATAGTGTACAGTATATACTCAAACTTGACTAGTTATGCGTGAATAAAAAAATTATTTTAATACATTTTTGGCAAATACATTTCAACTTACTACTTCTAACATATAACAATTAACCGATTAATAATTAAAGAATGTGAACTGAAAGATTTAGTCTTTTTCTCGTCACTAATTGGCAAATTGAGTAAGAAGTTTAAATTTTGTTTAGAGGTTTTCAGCAAAAGTAGAATATTAATACAGTCTTGTTAAAGTCATTACAAATTAGATAAGTTTTTAGTCGTACGTGGACTTAGTAAATGTTGGCTCTTATTTTTATATAGACATTTTTTGAATTTTGGAAACTTAAAGTTTTAAAGTTTTAAGTTCCAATGAATAAGGTTTAATTTTGTAATATTATTTATTAATTTTTTTGTCTCATAATATATTTAAAGATACTAAAATGTATAGGTACTTAAATATATTGTAGAATTAATTTTATTTTACATCTTACAAATTATAATTCCTATTATGACGAAATTGTATATAATTTGTGTCATTCTAAATATTTTTTTCTAAACAACATCCCAGCAAGAACACTATAATCACCACCGACAAATGAATTGTGATATGTATAATATTATTATTAACAATTACTTCTTTGTCCAAATGATTTCACTTTTTACACATTCACAATGTTTGCACCTCTGTCATCTCGAACCCTTTTTTTAAATATTATTTTTTTCTAGGTGTAATATTTAGTTATTACTTTAATTAATAAATAGCCTAACTTACGGCCTTTTGCATCCAAAAAATCATAAAATGATTTTGCCTGTGAAAAAAATGTGTTCTAAGTAGGTATACGTGCATAATGCATATACACCTCTCGCAACTACGCGAAATATATTCAACTGCGCCTTAAAATTATGGCTATTTCCGTGCAGGCATGTAAGGCATTAAATAAGAATAACAATTTCACTAAAATGTTTAGATTTAACAAACAAGCTCTGTAGTTGTATAGTGGCTCAACAATACACGCATATTTAGTTTGAAAAGGAATGCTTATTCGTCACAATAATAATAATACAGAGCTGTCCAAAACATAATGCTGACATGATACACATTCATTGCATATTATATATTTTAATTTGATGTGTCACTTTTAAAATTAATTTCAATACAACTCGCACCCGCATAATAATATAATAAACAATTTATAACACATACCTATTATTAAAATTTAATTTAATTGTTATAATAATAATATGTAGGCACTTATTTATTTTTGAATGCAGTTTACTTCAGACATTTTAGTAATTTTAAACCAAAACGTGGTTATAATAACACATCAACGTTATGGTTTCAATTTTAAAGTATGGGGTACGTACAAAACTAATTACCAATTACTATAATTATGATAATTCCTGTATTAGTGGGTTTATGACCTATAACCCCTATTACAATTACTATTGAAGCTTAATTATTATATAGTTATTTCATATTTCTTGCAAGTGTAAGTTACTAACTAGCTAGTCCTTATTTTCAAGTAAATCGAACTCATATTGAGTAAAAATTATTTTGAGTACACTAAATACCTTTGTCCAAATGAAATGTTGTGGACATTGTACAATTAAAAATTAAAAATCATAATTTCTAATGATACAAAACTTTTTACCAACATTTTTTTCATTCTTTTTATTCCTGTGATTCACATAATAAATAAACTTTAAAAGCTCTTAACTGTTTAAAATTCCCTGCAGGCTGCAGTAGCACAATATTATTACTGAGTTTACGTGCTGTTAAAATTTAAATATCTCTGAAGGAATGTTACTACCGATGTTCATTTTAATGTAGGTACGTATATAACCCTAAATACGAGGGAAATGGTTTAATTTTGTACATTGCCTAATGAAGGACATTTTAAACATCTGTACTTACAACTTGGATATTGAAAAACATACTTGAAATGAAAGTTAAACACTTGGTGGTATTATTATTGACTAAGTACATAATTAATCAGTAAATTCTATACTTAGTGGGGTCACTAAATAATTAAGAATAGCAGTGTATGCATTGTGGTTATTTAAAAAAAAACTATTTATGTCGTAAAAAAAGATGAATTACAATTGCTGTGGCCAGATACAGTGCTATAGTTAATCTCCGTCTATAATCCAACTAAAAGTTCGAAGGTAATTTTTTTAATGTAAACAAAACATTATTTATTAAAATATTTGTTTACTTTATTACTTTTATTTACTTTACTTTTAGGTATAGTTATCTTTGTCTTTTAAAACAGTTTGCTTTTAATATCTATTGTTGAGTGAAAAATATATATATAGTTTAAGTGCCTAATTTTTATAAAGTATATGATACAACAGTTTTTGATGCCTTTAAGTTTAATTTATTTTATATATTATTTGAGTTACGCAATTATTATAATAAATCACTAAAATATTACTATCACATAATATTTTATGATTTTTAAATACTGAGAAAAACAATTGACTTTACAATGACATATTTTTTTCTTTTTTTTGTATCTGAAGACATCTTTTATAGCAAAAAAATGTTTCAATTTTCAACATCGAGAAGATTCAGTTCTAGCTTGTTATTTGGCAAGTCAAAAGTAAAAATTGAAAAAGTAAAAAAAAAAGTAACTGTAAGAGTCACAAAGCTTGGAATAACACAAAAATTAACATACCTACATTTGTCAGCTCTCCAGTCATTTACGACTACCCATTCCTTATCCGAGGCTGTGATATTTAATTTTAATTTAATATAGTTATCTCAGCACATAAGCTTTATCGACATTTTTTCTGATTTATCTACAAAAAATCATTTTTATGTTTTAGTTCATTTTGTTTTCTTATTTCGATTACTATTATGTAATGTTGTCTCTAGTTATCTGCACCTGTATTTGTTATTACTGAACATATTTAATTTAAGGCTTAATAATTTAGCATGAAAAGAAAAATGTTAATGCGATGTCTTAGATAGATTATACTATTCTTTAATTATTTTAGCTAAACATTTTATTAAAAGTTTTTCTCATTGCTTGTTCAAATAATGTATAAATGTATAAATAACTATTAAATAAGAGATTATTTAGGCAAATTAAAATTTAACATAATGAATATTTTAAATTACACAGATAGACAAATAACATAAAAATTGTTTTAATTTAGATAGGTACACGTGGTCTCCTATGTGCAATAATAAAGTAAAGCAATTCAAGTTGCAGGATGACATGTACATAATATTATATTTTAACTATAAAGTATACTTATACATGAGGTACCTCTATAACACGACGTCATTCAAATTATGATACAAAAAATGGTTGGGTTTTCATTAGGACGGTGTCATTTCCCTATTCCCTAACCATTTTTATTACATGGAATTTAAATTACCCTTTTAACCTTTTTTGAACCTTTGAAGGATTGTTAATGACGCTATTTTTATGTTTACATCTAATTGATCAGAAATTCTTTTCAAACTACACTTTGAGTTTGTCAAAACTGATGGGTAATTATTGTTTTTCACTAACATCTAAATAATAAATATATGTAAATATTGTTACTGCTATTAAAAAAAAAAATAATAAATATTGTTATACCTATACGAACTACTTAACCCAAACCTATCCAAGTATTGTATTATTTTATTTTTAACTAGTGCAGGTTATTGGTAAAAATGTTACTATATATAAAACACATTTTTTATTATTTTATATTATGCATGCAAAATTAGCTTTATATATTTTATCATTGACCTATTATATCCAAATTTTTCTTTTAGATTGAATTATTCTTATTTTTTTCTGTATTGTGTTTATCTTGTATCGATTTCTCTCTTTTCTATCCACAATACATTTTACTTATATTATATAGATAATTGTATATACTGAGTAGTGTTTCGCTATTTTTCGAGCTTACCTATATTCCTATTTATGACTATATTATTTATTTTATTATCTCAAATAAGGTTTTTTTTTCACTCAGTATATTACTTACAATGATGTATTTATCACTAAATTATCAGTATTTAGGAAAAAAAATTCCACGAAAGACGCGTTTTCTATGTGAGAATATGAATGAGATTAGGTGGGTGTATATAATATAATCGTAAAGATAGTCCGTTCATAATTTAGAAGTTTTTACTTTTAAGAGATTCATTACTTTTATAAAGTATGGAGTTTTGTTTGGATCATATTTGGTACTTTTTATGGCTTGATCAAACATTCAGTCAGTTGAGCCATTTCCTCAAGATGATTCGTATTTTATGTTTCTATGCGTTTATTAAGACATACAATAAAATATTTTTTTTTATGGAATGACCCGTCGTTCAACTTATGATAATACTTAAATATTTTGAAGAAAATCTCTGTTTATAGAATGTCGTAAATAAAGATTTTGAAAATGCTGAAGTGAAAAGCTCTAATGTCACGTATTATAATATTAATTATTGCCGTTATTAAAAATTACTTATATTGTGTTTATTTAAACGTCTAGATAAAATACACATTTTCCTGGAAGTTAGCTGTGTTATCGAATATTTATTTAATGTTTAAATAGTTATATAAACACACAATGCAAATTTATATTTATGTGTCCTATTATAAATTCGGTAATAAAATGTTCATTATTTTGCCAATTCCTTGAAAATTCTAAATATTGTTAATTAAATCATATTATAATAAAATATTTTTCCAAACAATTTATTTCCTTATGAACCTAGCTACACTGGTATTGAACCTTTATTTCATTTATTAATAATACATTTCTCAAATTATCATCCATTTTATTTTAATACAATTTATTTTTTATTTTTTCATATTATGATATTAATATTATTTATATTGTTTCGGGTATAAAACCCGTTTTCGGTACGAAATAAATAAACAAATCATTGTTAATTTTGTATAATTTAACGCTTTTTAAAAAAATATCTATATACAAACCTGACTATAAAAATGATTATTATTTTATGTATTAAAATTCAAAAATAATAATTTAAAATACTTTGGAGTAATCTTCAAACTTAATTAACGGTACGTTTAATCTATGAATTATGAATTATGCTGCTTTAAACAAATTATGTTCGTTATCTTAAATTATTATATGGTTTTAACATATACTATAATAATTATAATACTTGATCATAATTAACTTTAAAAATAAACTAATTATCCTTTCAATTATGAATAGTTACTGTTAAACAATAAAAAAAAACAATTAGTTATATTGTCATTATCCTCGTCCCATTATAAATAAATAAATTAAGTAGAAAATATTTCATACTTCTGATATTTTTTTTACTTACACCGTTTTGATTATATTATAATGATATTATGAGTATAACTATGTGTATGTTTAACTTATAAAAAGTGAATAATTTACACGGCTGCTTTTTTTTTGTGAGGTTCTTTTTTGACTGTGACACAACAAAGCTGTGACTGATATGTTATGAATTATGATTAAAAAATGTATTATTCAGTATTTTATGTAGGCATTAATTGTACTCCGATGTATGTGATTCCTATTGCACTAGAACATAATACAATATTTTTATGAAATAAATTAAAATTAAAAAAATAATTGTATGAAATGTTATCAAAAATGTTTGAATATTTTTATACGAAACGATTTTATACTTTTATTGATATCTTCGGCTATTTCAAAGAAATACCATTTCATTTCTCTCGTATCTGTGATTTTTTTTTTTAATAATTAAATTTAAAAAAGTTGTAAAATTATTTTTAGAAGCACGTTTTTCTGTCGGGTGGCACTTCTACAGAGAGCTTTCCCAATTATTCACTTTTTCCCGTCAGTATAAACATCATGCCATTAAATTTGCGTATTGTACTTTTTAATGTATAGATTGCAATTATATATTTTTAATAAATAAAAAAAATGCATGGTTGAAAACACATTAATAGATAAGAAACGTGTTGGTTTTGAAAATGGATGTGATTTCAAATCGTCTTAATGTTATGGGGTATAATAATATTGTATTATTCCATATATTATTTTGGTATTGTAAATGTGTGAATTATAAATAAATATCTTACGATATTGATTTTATACTTTTACACTCTTACACAAAAAATGTATAAAATACCTCAAAAAATGTATTAGTGTATTCTATCCGTAAAGTATCCAAAAATTATATTCAATTTTCTAAATGTAAATATAAAATATAGATTCATATCGTAAATATCTAAATACTGTTCAGAATATAAAAAAAAATACCATAATAACTTAAGCTCATTATTATATACCTTAACAGTTAGATCGTAAATTCGAATACAGCTGAAAAGTGAGAGCATTGTACCAAGTAACTCGTATAAGAGATACTGGGGTTTCAAATCTCATCATAAATAAAACATGAATTTACACCAATAGGGTTTTCTGATTTAATTATGTATTCAAATGTCGTTGTCACTGATTTTAGTTTATTAGTAATGCGAAGAAGGTATATATTGGTATTTTGTGTTTATACTTGGTTTATAAGATTTGTTATTCAATGTTTATTTATTTTTAGTCTTGACCATTACCATAAGCATAACCATATGTGAAGTTAGACATATGATACTGGATAAATGACAGTATTGTTTAGAGGACATTTTTATTCTTTTTTAGTAGTTTATTCGAAATTTTCACATCCAGAAATTCATTATAGAAGAATAAAAATTACGAAAAATCTGATTAGGTTATTTTGTTTTTTGTCAATAATGAGATTTCGTACATGAAAATATTAGAATTGTATACATAAAAATAATAAATATGGCAATACTTTAATACTTCGAGTATTTAAGAGACCTAGTACGAGTATTTTGTGAAAGCTCAAAACATATTTTAATCAAAATAATTTATTTTCTTAAGAAATGACATTTTGTTACAAGAGATTAATCATAGGTTCATTGAACTCATTGAACTCAAATAATTTTTTAATGGTAATAAAATCTTAATTAAAAATACCTTTTTATTAATATAATAACCATTAAGGTTTAATTTGTTAAAACATGATTGTAAGAAAGGTCCCTCTCCAAAATTGTCACTTTTATTTTATAAAATATTTCTTTTTGTAGGTACCACTGAATGATAATATCATTTTATAAATTACAATTTGTGTACTATAAATGTCTAATGTCTATACGTTTACTTAGAAGCTCCATGTATAGGCATGTAATATATTTTTTTAATATATCACACACACTGATTACGCTAATTACTAGCATGTACTGATGAATGGATAACAGTTATCAGCGACTTATACAACCGAACACTTTTGGGTTATATACTAAAGAAAATGTTCTTCCATAATATGAATTTAAGTCTTACCAGACTCGGTTTTTAAAAATCATAAAATCCTCACTGGCCTAAAACTAAAATGTTCTGCCGAACACAAAGCCTTGCGGCTTACGTGTGGTGGCCTAATCGCATGGCTACAAACTTCATTAAAGTATACGGTATAGTAGCATACACACTAAATTATTTTACTAGTAAGATAGTTATATCCGTAAAATACCAACAACAAATAAGCACTTAACTTTACTCTAAAATCCCTAATATTAGATTGATCATTTATTGAAATTATGAATGGAATAACTTAACCTAACCTAACTTTGGAATAATAGGATAGGTACCAAATTCGTATTACTTAGTATTGTCAGAATGTCTTAGACAGGTAATAAGTATTATATCATTATTCATTCATATATACGGAGGGGAAAAGTAATAATGAAAATAAATGAAAAGTGTAAGCAGATTTTGCACAAACAAAATAATAATATTTGTGTTTTATTATTTCGGCATGTTGTTTAATTAAGATTGAACTGCATAATAGTAAAGAGTAAACAAGATTTTATGTTAATAAATGACTTTAAGAGGACGTCATACCCGCATGTTGTCTCTGTTTTGCAAACGCACAACAGAGTACATTTTACGTTCAGAATAATCCACTTTACTCTGTGTATTTAATAACAAAGTGAATTGACCTATTATAAAATTTAAATATTAGAACTAAGCATATTCTCCAAAGATACCCATGTAGGTTTGTTTTGACATTTCTTGTTTTAAAGCAAGTTATGTTGTTTTAAAATATTGTACACTTTTCATATATTTTAAAATGACCATAGTTTGCTCTAAAATTAAAATATCAACATGAAAATTTTCCTAAAAACCTATGTGTACCCTAACATAATATTCTTACCTTTAAGTTTGATAATAGGTAAATTCACTCTAATATTAACAATAACAGAGTAAAATGGATTATTCTGGACTTGAAATTAGCTATATTGTACTTCAGTAAGACGGAGGCAGCACATGCAGGTGTGACGTCCTTTTAAAAATATGTATTAATGTATTATAATTTATAATAGCAACTTAGCTTGCATAAACGAGTTAATAGTCTCAAATTTCGTTAAGTATTTGTGGCACGTCAACGATTGGAATGTATATACTTGTAATTTATATACTTCGGAAAAAGTGTTCTTTAAATAACATAAATGTGGTAGACTTGAACATCGTTTTTTTTTTTGTTTTGATGCGCTATTCAATCATTTTAAAATCGATTGTGCAATTTATAAACCATTACCTTTATTACTCTTTCGTTTCCTGATAAATTTACGCTCGATTTAATTATTTTTGCAAATATTCACAAATAAAAATGTACAGGACTATTATTTATAATAAATATATATTTTTTTATCATCATTGATTTATAAGAATATATGTAGGTAGGTATACCTTATATGCTAACAATTACTCATAATATATGAACAAAAATTATAATTTATAAAATACATATTATTTTACTCGTCAAAATAATGTTGTATTATAGTCGTTCAGGTGTTCTTTTATGATAATAAATATTATTAAATAATATACAAACATTTCATTTTATATAAGTAGGTAAGTACCCTCAAAACAAATTTCAAAATAATTGTAGTTAATTAAAGTAAATAATGTAACAAAAGGTTATTAATATTGACATTTTTCTGTCACAATACATTTGAATTTATAATTTATATAAACACATTATCCACTAGGTAAGAGTGTAAAAGGTAGATAAGATGACGTTTCATCCGTGAGTGTTACCTACTTCTATCAAACGTAAGACGCGAGTTAGCAACCCTTCCCCCCCTACTGCGTTGGAGCCATTAATAAGTCATACCAGGCTGATCGGCTAGATTTAAAATAAATCTTATGATATTGTATTTTTTTTTTCAAATTTCTATGATTTAATCTATTGACATGTTATTATATATGGCCCGACGGTGTAAAATGTACTTTCTACAGTTTACACTTACCAAACCGATTTTTTAAAGATTATACATTTATGTGCGCCCCATCAAAATATAATTTTCAAATAAACTGATGAGACCGCATAAAATTTGTTTTCGCCCCTCCAATAAATACCTATTACTGCATAGGAATTTTGCATTATCGTACTGACAACAATTTCGTATTGTCACTTTCGACGTTGCTGTGAATTGACTTAGTATCAAACTTAAAGGTTTGACCGTTATCTGTCTGCGCTCTTCGCGTTATTGTTTTTACGGTATTTTAATTTTTAAGGGAGTATAATGGGTAGGGTTATGTAAGATACTACAATTTAAAAATACTCATAACGTACCTGAAAATTAAAATTTCGTATACAAACCAACGTCCAAAACAATGATCATGTTCTTAACCTAAAGTTTGACTGTGGGTATAGGTGAATTTATTCTTAAATTAAATCCGACGGCACAAGGTTGGTCCTACCGTAATCAAGTTTGTTACTAGGTGCCAGGTGCCTACATGTTGCACACGTTTGTAACGTCGGAGACACAACACATGTTGCTGTTGTGTCTTCCTCTTAAACAGACGTGTGATTATTACAGGGCTATATGCATTTTTCTTTTTAATAGCCAAACGTGTATTTTTCACCAAATTTAACACGATGAAAGATATATTAGATAATATATGTGCTTTAAAGATTGACGGTTTGACAGTTTTGACACAATCGATTTCGTGTGGTTTCCCGATTATTTTTATAGTGTAGAGCGTAGTAGAAATATGTAAAGTGTTTGTCTTATATTGCTATAAGTCTCAAAGTTCACGAAAAAAAATAGCAATAATAATAATTTGGACGCTTGTCTTATTAAATTGTGAGCAAAGAGAGTCATATATATTATAGTATTGATTTCTGATGTATGCTTTTTTTCTAACTTTCATTATTTTTATTTTTTTACTGAGAAAGTCACCATGTGTCGTAATACTCCAACCGATAGTTCTGACATATTTGTTGATATTTGGCATGACATATACGTCATAAATCATAATACTATAATACTATTATACCTTTGGTCACTTTAAAGTCCATAGCTTAATTTAATCTACTATAATTGTATTAATCATCGGTTTTTTAAACGCAAATCTGGTTCATCTATTTTAATATAACGTAGATAAATATTATAATTTGTACACTTAATACATTCTTACGTTTCTATTTGAATGTCTGCATATAATATATATTTAAATATCATTCTTCTATCTTCCATATTTTTGGTATAATTTGCAAACGACTTGTCTATTATTTTGTAGTTGTGATTTTTTTTTAAGTAGTTTTATTACACAATTTGTAAATATATTATTTTTACAATAAGCGTAAGTGTTGTAATAGATTAATAAAAAGGGACTGATGACTTGAGCGAAGAATCCATCCAGTGATGGGACTTCTTGGAGTTGTGGATGAGTTTTATTCAGTCAGGAAGTCCCGACACCATTTTCGTTTTAAACGTCTTTCAGGGTCACCTTTAATGCTGAGGGTAGATAAGTTTGAGATTAGAGGATTGCGGTGGTTGGAGACATTTGAGTGGAATCGTTTATATAGAGTTTTGGCTACGAGTTGAACTGTCGGAATAAAGAGGTCCTTATGGAGTGTATATTGTTTGAGACTTAAAAGGAGGCTTTGGTAATTTATCGAAGGCATTTAGATTGAAATATTTGAATTTTTTTATGTTAGATGGTTTGGCTGAACCCCAAAGTTGTATACCATATGACCATACGGACTTTAGTAGTAATTTATATATAAGTATTTTGTTGTTCAGATTGATGTACTTAGATGTAAGGAGAAGACGTAGCTGACGGGATCGTGTTGTGATTTATATTTATTTTATAATTGTAAAACGCATTAGTTTTAATTATTGTAGAGTTCATTATTAAACATATTGATACAAATTTATAAACTTTTTCTCGTGTTCTTGTTACTTATTTTGTCACTAGCATTTTTTTTAAGAATTTTCAATGTTGAAGTTATTTTGTTTGTTACATAATGCCGATTGTCTGATTGTAGGTGATGATTTTTCCAAACAGTTCAGTGATTAACTCAAAGAAATCAAACATATCCTACTCTGTATTCAGTATATAACTTTTACTCTCTGACAGAGTCTATAAACTTATATATTTTTGGAATTCAAAATATTATTTGCTAGGTACACCACGAACAGTTGTGTTTGAATGTTCTTAAGCAATCCAATTTGTGACGAAATTACTTTATGAATAAAATTTTTTTAAAGAAATTGAACAACTGTCAGAATAATAATATATGGCCTCAACAATAATTCGAAAGAAAAATGATAATTTTATTCAGAAATACATAAAACTTCTGTAGTTCAAAATATCATCGTACATTGAACAAGTATTGACGGTCGTCAGAAATCTATAACGAATAAGTAATATCATGAAATAAATGTGGCTTATGATAGAAAAGGGTGAAGCAATTGACTGTAGCATGGATACTGTACAGAGAGCGAGTACGTGATGGGTACATCGTGAAAGAGCCAATATTTATTGCATATTATTATAATACATTTGAAAGCAATGATAAATCATCACACTTAAAAATAATTCTGAGTGAAGATATGCTTGGTTTTTTACAGTGTTTTTAAAATTTAAGCGCATTTAAAAATAATTTATGGTTGAAATGTTTTTAAATGTATTACATTTAGTAAAAACAATAATTTGAGTAACACTCATATTATACAGCTTTTTTATTAAGTTATTTTTATACAAGACTATACAAAAATATACCGGTAAACCAGTAAAATAAAACCGGGAAAGTGGCTCTGCTGTATAGTAAATGTTTCGAGTGATTACTAGTGTTCGTGATAGAAACATTTAAAAACAAGTAAATGCAGTCGAACCTCGATAATTCGAAAACCTTGATAAGTCGAAAAAAATTCAATTCCCTTACGGAAACCTCGATTACTCGAAAAAAAAACTTTAGATAACTCAAACATTCTGTGCTCCGAATATAGACGAATAATAACGGATAATTTTTTAAACATTGGTCTTATCGGCTTGTCCGTTCCGATAATTAGATACCTAATTGATAAATTGACAATAGCAAATCTCAAATTTTAAATCAATGTAAGATAACAAATTATCTCTTATAAAGTTACAACACTTGTTTCATTATATTTTATTCGTGTATTTTTTAAAATTTCAATAGCCTATGTAATAACATTTTTTTTACATTGCACCTATATAATAATTTAAGATTTTAATACCTACCTTCATACATTAAAAAAATTCTTTAAGTCGAAATTTTTTCCTAAAAACCTTGGTAACTCGAAAACCTTAGTAAGTCGAAAATCTCGAATAAGTTGAAAAAATTTCATTCCATTAAATTTCGATTTATCGAGGTTACACTGTATTTTGAAAATATTATTGTGTATAGAAAATAATATTATTATTCATAATAGCATATTTTATAGTCCTTGCAATAAATATATTTTGTATTATAGCAAAATAATTAAAACCGTTTGAGGATAATTAATTATTTTTCGTTTAAATCCTTAATGTTTGAACTTCAATTACCTTTTGAAAAAAAAATGTTCATATTATGTATATTTTGTTTTTGTATTTCTGTTAGAAAAATGTAAGAAGAACTTTATTATAATTATCATATATGTATTTTCAAGCCATTAAAATTTGGTATTTGTGAAGTTTGTAAAAATTCTAATTTCAAACGCTTATAAAAAAAATTGTGTGCACCGCCTGTAGTGTTTATTTTTTAAAAAAAATGTAAATATATAAGTTCCACATGGGTTTTTGCGTTACATTTTCAAAGTTTTCGACTCGAAAAAAAAGATTGATTTTGTCAAAAACTGATGTTGGGTAAGGATTCCCGTTTTTAGCTGTTTTTGTTAGTTTTTCCCAATTTTTTTAATAAGTACTAGAAATGTCCAAAGTTGAAGATTTTATTTTTTTTTTTTCCAAAATGCAATTACGTAGGGTCGTTTTAAAATTTTAAAATTTAAAAAAATCACATTATTGTAAAATTATATTATGAGAATCGAAAATATATATTCTGACTGTAGTGTAAATATGTTACTATAATATATTTAATGTTAGAATAATTTATAATTCCATTAAAATTTTTGTTTTACAGAAATAACATGTAGATTCCAAACAGCAAGACCGGAAGTTCGACAGTTGCTTTTGCATTATTTAGTTCCTTGGTTACACAATATGGAATTAGTGGATCCAAACGTGCCTCCTCCAAATCCGTTATCGTATTTTCAGGTACCTGCCCAACTATAATATACAGTAGTATAATAATATTATTATTCAACCCTTTATCGAAAATATCTCTAATGGTTTTAAACGACTATTGATTTTAACCTTAAATGGATACAAATGCAGTATATAGTTTATTACTATTGTCTATCATAAATACACATAAAACCGCATATGCCACGTCAAATTAATATTCTGCATAATCACTATTCATAGTTAATATTATACTTTTTTTATTTTATTGAATTAGAATAAATTGGCTTATTATCAAAAACGAATAGTCCATTTGTAACTAGCATTCGATTTAATATTAAAATTAAAATATTGAAAAAAAATTCAAGTGTGAAACTTGATTATGATTTATAAGTAAATTTAATACAATTTATTTAAGAAGTACAATTAATGACACTGTTCATTTTATATTTGTTGCAATCCACCAATAATTGACATAAATAATAACCAAGTTGTTTATTTTTTGGATAGGTAATAGGTTTATTGATATTATGTACCCTTTAAATTTTGGATTTAAAAACTAGTTTTATATTATTAAAATTTATTTTTAAAGGTGTTTTGAAAATATTATTAAGAGTTGTCATAATAATATATTTAAAAATGTAAAATATATTCTTCTTAATACTTGCTTTTCCTTGTTTTTAATGATTTTAAATTATTTTTATAATTATTTTTTGTAATACTGAAATTTGAGTTTTGAGATTTTTGTTTTTACGTTTTTAGTACTATCCTGCCGAAGAAGGTCAAGACAACTCTTGTCGCCGAGAAGGCTGGGGATCTGTAGAAGCCACCGAAATGGTTTTAAATAATTTGTTCTACATCACAGCTAAGGTAATTGTTTAGTTTTCTTTAAAGTAACTATACTATTTAATTTTGTTTCAAAATTATTTATTATATTTAGTGTATAATTTATAACATTAAATGACAAACAGATTATAAGTTTAAATACAGAAATCCTGTATAAGTAGGTACAGTTATTATTGCTAATAGATCAACACAAGAGATGGTGGTATTATTAGTTTATTAGTTGTTGATTTGACATAAGGGGTATATTAAATTTAATGAAGATAACAGTATCTTCATTACATTTTTTCGCAGATGTTTTTGTGTTTTTCATGCTTGAAATTGAATTACTTTTTTTGTAAATATCCAATTAATAATATGTCTATTTAATATTTATTAAACTAATTTGATTTCAATAGCTTTTGAACATATTATACGGTTTATAATTTCTAGTTCGCTGACGAGCACCCTAAGGACATCGAAGACGTGTGGTCAACGCTGTGCATATGTTGGCCAAATAACCTAAAAGTTATAATTCGGTATTTGGTCATTATTAGTGGTATGGCCCCTCACGAACTCTTACCATTCGTGAGTACATTAATATACATTTTATAATATAATGTAGGTCATGTTTTTACTTAGAACACATCAATAAATATTTTAAGTGTTTTATTTTTAAGGCTATTTTAATGAAACTATACTATAAGAAGAAATATATAATTCTATATACGTGTGCACATTAAGCACTGACATAATATAGGTGTACGAAAAGGGGGAAATTTAATGAACGTTTAGCTATTAGCGCATCTGTGGAAGGGAAAAAAAGTTGAATAAAAAAATAAGTACTAACTGGCGAGGGGGAGAACCTATTAACTATAATGTGAAATTTGGTATTTAGTACATTTTCTTTTTATGGGCGGCTTCTGTGTGGGAATTCACACGAGCAGTTTTAACAAAGAGCTAGGGTTCATTTTAAAAAAAAACTGAAAATTACTACATATTTTTTATGTGAGGATATAAATCCGAGGCTGTAAACGCCAATGGATAAAAGTCCCATACTTTTTATTTGAATTAGATAAAAAAAAAATAATAATAATAGTTATAATAATTTTCATGGTGGATGGTTGTTTTATATAATATTAACTATAAGTATCGAGTTGCCAATCCACGATTTTTGGGTAATTACTATGTATTTTTTCCTATAACTTAAACTATGTGTGCGCATTGCTATTATTTTCTTCGTAATAATTTGTACCGTCTGCCCAGTAATTTTATCCGGCGAACAGGTGGTAGATTTTCCGGTTTGACCTGTGCGTGCGCCCGCGATTTATGAGGGTTTCAATCCTCCCCGGAATTTATGTTTGGAATATTTATAAATATGTGGTTACTGGTTACAATACACACTATGTGCCTTGTTACGATTTTTTCTACTATTGTGACACCACACGAGCGTCTTGATTGTGCAATAGTTTAACGTGTCAATGTATTTTATTTGTGGACTCGGTCTAATTCTCATCATGCACGTCGATGGCTGCGCAGGCGAAACGCGTCACGTTGTACCTAGCCCGGTCCAGGCCGGACAGGCTGCTAGACGAAATGATGACCGAACTGCAGACCGTGGAGACGCTCAACTGTCTCATCGAACGGATGGAGACGCCGCCGTTCTACCGGTTGACCAGCATGAGGAAGACGTCCGGCATGGGGACGTGCTCAAACAACGCGGCGGCGACGGCCAACGGCGGCTCGGGCAACGGCTCGGGCGGCAGCGGCGGCGTCGGCAGCGGTGTCGTAGACATGTCGTCGACCAACGTCAACGAGAACGAGACGGAGCACACCACGTCTCACGCTTCCGCCGGCATGATACACACGAAGAGACACAGCGGCGACGACCCGTCCAAAATCGGGTACGGTATTATTGTATTACTATCGCGATGACTGAGGCAGGAGACTTTTGCCTCTAAAATATTAAATAATCAATTTCAGTATACCCCAGCTAGGTCCCCAGCGACAATAATGCAAACAGTGATTAGATAGGCGACGAAGTAATTTTGTGTGTTCGGGTTAGGTTCTTGTGCCTTATATTATGTATACGGGTACACCACAGTTTTCATTTATACTGTATAGTGTATAGTGTATATAGTGTGCACCTCTATGTTACGTCAATCTTAGTCTAGTATAATGTGTGTTGTGTGCAAAATCGAACGCTATACACCAGCACCAATATCGAGTGGAAATTTCGATCGAAAGTTTAAACGATCCATGTGCAAGTCGATATTTTTCTTAGACGAATTATTTTTTTGGTTTATGCAGGCGATTTACCAAGCACGCCCACCTCCGTGTTGTTTTCTTTAGTAATTAACTAATTTGAATTTCAATTAAACTGAATATATTGATATATTATCCTTACTAATTCCTTAGTTCACAAAGTTAAATAACTCAAATATTAGGTAAGTACTTGTTTGAATTTCGATTTAGAAACATCAAAATTACCGAAAAAGTCATCTGACTAAACTGACTATGGTTTATAGAAAAAAAGGGTGATTACCATTTGAAAATAGGTAGTTAGTAAGGTCGCAGAACACTAATTATAAAAAACCCATGTACTTTAAAATATGACCTTTAAGTATATTTAAAAGTTCTAGAATCAGAATTTGAATCAATTCATTATTAAAGAAAACAATGAGGATGAATATCATCCTTTGTGAATCATATCCTGTGCTTACATTTTTCATCTCAACGTTTCAAGTTAAATTACTTTAGCTCTTATACAATAAGTACTTAAATAATATTGTATGTTGGTGGTAATTCTTAATTTTTTTGTTAAGTTAATATTGGTCTTAAAAATATTTAACATTTAGTAACAAAATCATGGTGTATATATTTTTTATTATAAATCGAGTTTCACCCATGAATTTGTCCGTCGAATGTAATAATTCATTATTGTTTTATTTACCGTGTATTAAAATCCATAAATTCTGTAGAAGAAGACGCTATAAAAAAAGTCTGAGACTTACCGATATTTCTGCCTGTATAATAGCTCTAAATTTAAAGATACGCACTTCATATATAGTGTCACCAAATTCGTGTCTGTTACTTTTCTGTTCTATAATGTTCTCTTAGTTCACTTTTTTGTTGACATATTTAGTAATTTATAACTTAAAAAAACAACGTAAATTGTAAAACTTTGACTTAATCTCAAGTTAACTTTAATAACGTATACAGAATACTAAAACGATTCACGTAATCAAATCGACATGATGAAACACTTTAATGGAATTTTCCCGACTAGTCGCAGTATAATAAATCTGTAATTAAATCTAATAGATCGTATACGTTGACAAAAAAATAAATAGAATAAACGTTTTATTTGTAATTTTTACAATCTGTTTTCACAAATTTACGTTGAGAACAATTTAGGTATCTACTATTTATTAATTAAGATTACTCTTACGCGTGACCTAAAGAATTACCCAATGGTCGTTACAACTTAACAGTATAATAAATGATTGCCTGTTTTATTCTATTCATTTATTGTTTTTCATTTTAACTAGCAAGTGAAAATGCGTCGAGAAGTACTTAGTGCATTTAAAAAAAAAATTAAATTAAATTTTTATTTTACATTATATTATTTTGTATTATATCGTTTTTCGTTTACAAGTGTTTGAAGTCTTTATTTTTTAAATATGAAGTCTAAAAATTTTAAATAAAATCTTTTATATATATATATATATATATATATATATATACATAAACATATTCTAAAACATAACAGACATGACATCGATTGTATCATAATAATTAATAAGTAATTTTAATGACGAAAATAAGTAGGCACTTTAAACTATGTTTACTTGTAAAAAGGTTCTCGTGTACGTTTGTTATACATATTTACCTAGATACATAAATAATGGTATATAAATGTATACTATGTAGTATGTGGGTATATATATATATACTATTACAAGGATTGAGAAACCCTTAGTTTTGTTTAAAGATTTTATAGAGATTTTCAGCTATATTGGCTTAAATTTAAGGTATTATATTGTGCTCTTGAACGCTCTATTTCTGAATGTGGTGCCGTATCTGAGCTCCGCAGTCTGCACACAAATAGTGATTTTGAACCAGGTGAACGTTCAACGAACATTCTTGAGGTCTGCACGCTTTAAATTGAATATCCCATGTGAACCACGCATAACAATGAATCTGTTGCTCCGAAACTTGGTTTATTGGTGGTTTCTTTGGCGGAGCGTAGACGTATTACAGGCAATAAGTTCTTTGGTGGAATGTTACGAGATAATATTGACTCTCCCGAATTACTTTCCTTAACATATATTAAAGTATCTCAACGTTATTCCCGCTATGTAGATCCTTTTTGCGTTCTTCGTGCCACCATCAACTACATTAAAAAGTAACCTATATGATGTTACCAATGCTAATGATGACGTGTACCCGGCTTGTCTTTCTAATATCTTCGTGTAATACTGTTTAGCTATTAATACGCTCAAGCCATATATCTGTAAATACTTCAATATAATATATATATATATATATATATATACAACATATATTCTTAAAAGGGTTTATCCAATTTATTTATATCTTACAAAAATAAAATAAAACTATATATATGTCACATATTTTACTTGTTAGTTCATCTTATTAATTTTACGTACATATTTCATAAATTTGGCAATCATATAAACAGTTGCATACGAGTTGGGTCTCGAATTATTTTTAAGTAAATCAGCTAGCGCACTAGTCGTGTCTGGGATTTATTTAGATAACATACTAGATGGGCCCTAGACTTTTGAATTTTGATGCTTATCCTCTGTCCAGCGAGTGTTTAGGAGTACTTGCCCAACATTTGGTATGTACAGCGAAAGTCAAAAACTTAGCCTGTCGAGTCGCTCATATATGTGCTTGCGGTTCATTCGATGGGTGACAAAGATAAGCACGTCCCATAAAAATCGAATGTTCCCAGTGATACATTTGTATACATTAATAATAATAATACTAATCAAAAAAACGAAATGCATCAAGTTTATTTGCTTCGAAATGTTGTGTATACGTCCAAAACATCGAACTAACCTTGCCCAAATGACCGTGTATTTTATCCGGGGATTAGGCGAAGTTATTCGATTAGTTGTAACTGGTTACAACTTACAAGCTACACTGCAAATGGTGTATCGAGTTACGAAATACATAGGAAATTTGTAACCACAGTTACAAGTTAAAACTGCAGTAACTATAAGTGATATTTTAAGTTAAAAGTTTCTTAATTATTTATGTACCTGCCTATGTTTTTTCAAGAAAATAGGTAATGAATAATAATCTCCAATAAATATTAGTTTGTATGAGAAGTTTACTAAGAAAATATTTTAGGTGTATAAATTTTAACTAAAATGTAAGAGTATAAAGTAAAATGAAAACATATAGTAATCATAAATGGTAATGTAATAATAATATATAATATAATGGTTAACTAAACTGAAAAGTTTGAGACCCAGCTCGTATAAAATACGATATAAAATACTTCGCGCCTTCACAGTTATATTGTATTGAAATTGAAAACAATAAATTGTTATTAGAAGTCAAAACAATTATCCCTTGAATGACGTAGCTTAAAGAGTTTGGTTAGTAATAATACTATTATTGAAAAAAGGGTTAGAAAAAAGCCCCCGGAAAATATTTCTTCAGCAAATTAAAATACTTACCATTCATATTAAAGAATTAGCTTCGATTATATATTTATATAATATAATGTATAATGTATTTTTATAATCGATGGTATTATTATACCTACTTAACATGTATTTCTTAAAACTAGTGTTCAATTCAACTTCTAAATGAATTGTTATAAGTAACTTAAAATATTATATAAGGTATTTATAAATATTATAATAAATTTATTCATAATTTTATTCTACCATTATTCATTCGTTGGTTTATTTTTAGTATAAGTAATTAAAACAAACGAAGCATACTATAATTTTTAAATACACAATAATGCTTTATTTTAATTTTATAAATATAGAACATCTCAAATAATCGGCTGGAAACAAATCACAATTTAATAAATAATAAACTATGTAGTAATTTTTATAAAATTCATGAAGTACCTAAATAATTATTATATTTTGGATGAACTCAAACAAGATAATAGTTTTACACTGGTCATAATATATAGTATATAATATGAATTTAAAATAGATTAAAAATAAATTGTGCCAACTTCATAATATATATGTGGTTCATCTTATCAATTTCGGTTGGAGTTGCATATAATATGGCGCATCGTTGCATGAGCGCTTTCTTGAATTCTTGCATTTAAAGTACACTTTATTATACAATTTTTGTGAATTAAAATTTGATTTTTTAAGGTTTAGTTTTACAAATAGTATAACAATTTTTAGGGCAATATAAATCAGATTACCGGCTTTAATTTTAGCGTCATATAAAATGATTAGCATTTGACATTGATTTTAGTTTAAAATGCATGACGTGTGGTTTAAAGTATGGTTTAGTAGTGCAATATATGTGCAAAACTGACAAAAACCAAATGGGACAATTTCCCGACTACGACAGTTATTAATAAACCGACTTTTCGACTACAGTTGTTCTGAACCAAAAGCATTTTCATAACAATTTCCTGCAAAAATATTTTATTTTTTGCAAATATTTAATCGAAGAAACAGAGTTTAGAGTTATATTTGAAATTTAAAGCTCATGCATTTATTCAACTATACCTACAGATATATATTTCTCAAAATAGAGGTTGTTTTTAAGGGTATCGATTTAATCTATGTATACTACATTATGATAAAATATACAATAAAAGTGAATAATACTGCCAATATTTCATGAATATCTTGCATGTTAAAATGATGCTGATTTTAACATGTTTACTATATGATTGCCACCTTCTACAACTTTAAAATAGTGAATAGCCTAGAGTGTTTTTCCATATTAAAATATAGTATACGTTTTATAAAATGGTATTTATAACATGCCGATTTAATATATTACTGAGTTTAAATTTTGTGAAAAAAGTTTATTAAAATAAAAAGTTTCAAAATAAACTTTTGTTTAACCTACATTATAATATGCCTAAACAGCAATTGATGTTTTTATACAATATAATTTTTTTCGTTTGAAATAAATGTCCGATAAAATTCATTGTTTATTAATTATTTTCAAAAAAAGGGTACAATAAAATTTCAAAACCTTGATACAATAATTTAGTTTAAGTACTTCATTATATTAGTTTTGTATTTTGTCAATTAGTTTCGCTGTTTCACAACACTTATTATTTTATTTACCGTAAAATTGTTGTTTGAACAAAGTTCAACGCATAAATGTTTTCAACAGTCGTTTTTTTTTTTTGTTGGTATAGCTATTAATTATAATACCAAACTAAGTCGGTATTGTCAGAAACTTATAAGACAAAAGCAGCTTTATATATTTTCGTAGAAAATAATACGCATGCTTTAATTAAATTCATAACTTTAAAATAGTTCTTATATAAAAAAGTAATCTATTTGGTTTCACTTTTATTTTTATATCATTTAATTTTATGTAATGAAATATGTGAATAACTTTTATTAACATATTTAATAATATAAAATACATATTACTGTATGGCAAATAATATTATTTATTGTAACCAAAATTTTAATTTGTTCATAATATTTAAGCAATAATCATATATTATATCATTAAGCACGTAGGTGCATAGCAATTATTTATTATGTTTTTGAAATCAATATTTTTTTTGAGTTCAATCATATATTTTAAGAATTTGAATAAATAAAGTGTTGTGTAGTGATTTAAGGAAGCATATACTTCAGAGTTAGCTGCATTCCTGAATATGATTAAAAATACACTATACCGACAATTTACGAGATTCGAACAAATACAAAATGCATTTTCCGCATAGTAAAATTCTTATAGATCGGAAAGAGATTATGTTATCATTACTAAATACTAAATATTAAACTCTTATTTTTAAGGATTAAACACACTTTTACTGAAACTCGAAAATGCTGAACCTGCAACGGTTTCCATAATAAAGTAAAGTTCAATCTTCAAAGAGCCATCATTTTTATAATGTACTTGATTCTCCAACTATGCGACCGTTGGGTGTTGTAAGTTTACATGCTGTATAAATATACTCACCGCGGTAAATAAATACCTAGTAAAGTATTTTCATACAACATACCGACATTATTTTATTATACCTCTCACATTATTTGTTTTTAATAATATGTATGTATTGCTGTAAAATATTAATATTTGTATTACAACGTAAAATGTAACGAAAAATAAATATTTATCACGAATATCAAGTGATTATTGGCTTTATATACAGCTTTGTAATATAGCTAAGTATTCGTTGTGAATGTTTAAAATGTATATACAGCGATCGTCGATGATTAAGTATACGCCTTGATCAACAATTGCAGCTACATTAAATTCGTACAAATATTATTTATGGCGGGGGTGTGGTTAAAATAGTCTTGTACCTATATATTTTCGTCATTTCGCCTGATAATAATTTTTATACCTGCCAACTGCTGAGTTAATTCAACCGGCTAAGCTCTCGATTTAAACAAGTTTATATATTATGATGTTTTGCCTCATAAAATATGTCTTCTTTTAATCTTTTGAGTACACCAAGAAGGATATAGTTGTAATGTTTTAGTAATGAGTTTTTACTTTTGATGTAGAATGGTGATCAGGCGAGCTCGAGATCTCTATGATCTCCAGTTAAAGAGCGTAGGTTATATAAATAATGGGTACGCATTACAATATGATATTACATTTGAAGATAATGAACTACTTTACCGTGCTATATCTATACGACTATTCCCGATTACACTCTTGAACTTTATTACAAAAGGAAATCATTTTAAAACATTTGATGGCTGAATGCAGATCAAATGAAGAAGAAAGGAAAAAACATAACATTGTAGCAACGAACCTATACGAGATAATCGGACCCGAATGCCAAACAGAAAACGTTACGTAATTCCTTAAGACCATAAAAATAGAGGAAGACATAAGCTAATAGTCTATGCCGTCGAAGCTATAATGAACAATAAAAAAAAAAAGAAGGAAAGAAATCAGATAAAACGCTGTGCACACAGAGGAACGGAAATGAAATCTACGATATTTCACTGACAAATTACGGACAACGGGTGTACGATAAAGAAAAAGTTGTTCCAATAAATATTTAGTTTAATCTCATTACAGAGTTGCGTACATAGAAGTTTTCAATTTAATGTTTTTATATATAAGTGACAAAAAATATATTGTATTCTATGAGAGGTTAGATTTTTGACAATGTTCATTGTGTCTTAAACTTTTTCACTTTTCGCTTTTTTATTTTGTCCAAACGTCCTTAAAAACATGTTAACCTCAAAATCTCAATGTCGGGTTTCTGTTCACCATAATATATTTAAGCTAGATTATTGTACTTCGTTTAACCATAATGTGATTACTCTAATCGTACATATTATTATACATAAAATCCTTCAAACAATTAAATCATGTAAACTAAAGATAATTTTAAGACGTGAGATGTATAGAAATTCAGTAGGGTAGTAGTAATAATGTAATCTATACATATTTATTATTATTATGTATAAATATCGAACAATAAATCATTACACCCATAAAATAATTCTGAGCTGAGATTGTGTTATGCAAAAAATGTCAAGATTTCGTCAAATACTTATATAAAAAAGTGTTGTATGAAGCTTTTAGAGCTTTTTAAATGCTCCAAAAAGTGTTAAACAAAAAAAACCACGTGAAAAAAACTTGATTGTAAAATCAATACCTCTTCCGCTCTGATCAGAATTTAAAATAACTAATAAGTAACCATTATGTTGAAAATAATTTTTACTGTTTATACAAAAATATGCATTCTAAACCAATATTTGTACCTGCTTTTAAATGTATTAGAATATTTACCTAAACATTCTAAACCAAAGTAATTCTTATTTATTTTTATATTAAAACATAAATACAATTTTATATGCAATAATATCTTCATTTATGATTATTATTAAAATGATTGACTGTTCACTGTTAAGGGGTAGATGCATCAATAATTATTATTTCGAAATAGTTTAAATAATAATAAATTATATTATTTAAAATTGAAATATATTCCAACATATTTAATATAGACTCAAGTTTTACTAAAATAATTTTTACCCTCGATCTTTATATTATTCATAAAACGTTGAACGGTAATGCTAATTTGAAAACTTAATTTTACAAAGTTCTATAAAATTAGTAAACTAATTAAACATTAAATTTAATCTTCGTAATTATTATAATTTTATTACAAATTATTATGAACAATGTAAATTATAAATTGTATTTAAATATCATGAATTTATAATATTTGGATTTATACAGATTCGACTCACCTACAATTATACAAAATATGATGTACGTTTTCAGCATTAAATGAAAGACACACTTAAATAAGAGTAATTAATTAATGTAATTTTAGATGTAAAATATAATGTTGGCGTAATGCCGATAAAGCCAGTGAGCTTATACACTAATTAAATAATTTTAATAATAAACGTCACGTTCACATAAATAAATTTGATGCAAATAAACTTTATCGAAGTCATTAATTGAGAGTCATTTTTAAGATTTCTATCTACNATAATATAAAATAACAATATTATTTTCAACTCATTTTTTAAAAAAATGTTTAATATTGGTTTGTTTTTTAAATATATATAATATATTTGTTATCTATACAATAATCAATCACCTTATAATATAATATAAATTATAAAGTACAAATAACATATATGCAACTTTCATTATTTTTAAATATATCTACATATTTGTAAGTCATGGAGATAAATAATTGGTACCATTATCGGTTGAATTTTGGGAGTCCTAACAGTCGCTTGGAATATTGTATACCGATTCAGTTGTGCGATTGTAACTACCCACATAAATAAAAAATATGATCCGATTTCTATCTTTAGGTAATCATTTATGCGTTTTATTTAAATATTCTTTATTTATTTATTCAACCAAATACAATATGAATGGTATTATTTGTTAGTGTACATCATTTAAAAAATGTTTGTATATGAATTTAATGTAAACGTTCGTAAGATAAGAATTCTTTTTTTTCCAGATCTTGTAAATCAGATTCAACAGTCAAATCCATTTCGAGATTCCCCTCAAACCGCATGAGTTCTAAATGGCAACGAACACTTGGTGCTCAGTCAATACTACAAGATGAAATGCAAAGTCCTGTTGAAGATTCTGAGGTAATATTAGTTTAATCTCATATTGCATAAATTATTGATTGAAACATTATCTTAATTTTTAATGGAAAATCACACCTATCGTAAGAGTGTATAATATCATAGTATGTAATAAATAACAAACGGTTTTATAATAACAGATCCTAAAGATTAATAGGTACATAACTTATCGTTCAATGAATATATTGAATTCTAACAAATTAATGCATTTATATTTGTAGATGAGTTATGACAGATTATCGCCCAATTACGGTGACTTTCCTCAACCTCATCCATTACCTATGCCTGAATATGGAGGATATTTTGCCCCTTTAAAAGAATATCTCCCGACTAATATTCCGTCGAGCAGTGGTTTTCACAGGTAAGACATAAAAATTAATTTAATCCTTAACATTTTAAAAACACATACAATCTAACGATTGCAATGAATTTATGTCGGATTTACATACTGATGAGTATTCTGTGTGTGTCAGACCTAACCTATAGGTGCACTGAAAATGCTTAAAAAATTACTCTTTGACGGTAGTTTATTTCTGGTTAAATATTTGTTTTCTTAATAATCGTTTAAGACATTAAAACAAAATACAGAACACCCATTTTTGATAAAATTGATTTTGTGATTTTGTTGTTATTCGAAAAATATTGTTTGTGCGGATTTTCAACTTATCACAGCCATTATGTATATTATTTTCATAAAAAATGATATTTAAAAATATTTAGACTAATAATTTGGAGTGCGATGCATTCAACACCTTTGAACTGTATAATGTTATTTGTTGTATCGAATATTGAGTTAATAGTTATATAATTTATAAGTTGCATTAAAATAATATCTTACGTACCTTGACTTTACACATCAATATTATGATCTATTTTTCCACCATCACTGATACTTAATTAGAAGATAATAAATGATCATTATAATGTAAATGGTTTTTTCGAAGGTAAATAATTTTTACCGACGAAAATTAGTTCAACCCACTGCAGGTCCCAACTTATTATTATAAATAAAAATATTAAAATATAAAATATTCTTAGATAATATATAGCACGACCATCCATGCTCAGCAACGTCTTTCGACGATAATTTGTCATTGAAATCAAACATGAGTGAGTTCTGTGGTGCATTGTGTGTGTGTATATTAATGTATTTTGTTTTCTTCAAATACTTAAAAATCCGCATAAACGTATTTAAAATTGACAATTTCAATTTTATAATTAAATTTCCTTATTTCGAATTAATGTATTGTTGTAATGGTAGGTTGTTTACAATTTACCCTTTCAATCATATATGAAAATTGTACTATTATTATTATTAATGATAAAATATTTTAATATTAAAATTCCAAAAGATTAAATACCATTTTAACATTGACGTTTTAAAATTAAAGATTTTAATTAACGTTGAAAAGTTTATTTAAATTATTTAATAGGGGATAAAAATCCTCTGGGTTTTAAATTATGAAGACATTATAATGAATAATCATTATGCAGCTTGCATGTTCTCTAGGTCAATTTCTAAGTAAATTCTGCTATGTAGAGATTGTCAGCTTAATTTTTTTTCTTGAAAACCGAGACCTTTTAAATTTAATTACATTAGGTACTTCAGCTTTCGATTAACTGTACATTAAAATATTAATTAAATATGTATTATAAATTCCGTGCTGAAGGAAATCAATCATTTTATAAATGCTGTATACTTAAAAAATGCTCATTTATGATTAGTTTCTAAAAAATATCAATTGGTACTTCTCTACAGAATTACATAAATAGTATTATTAAAGAAAGTTATTTTTAGAATTTTTTTTGTAATGGTTTCATGACAAGTACAAAACATTTTGATTTGAACAAAAACAATCAATTTTGTTGTAGGTACCTTATTTCTTAAATAATAGACGTAGGCAGACCTAATTTGACGTTATATTCTCATTAATTTGTTGTTGTTTTTTTTTTTAATGAACACTGCCTTAATAATAAATGCAAAGTATTATTAATCCTTATTTATTTGTCTTTGGATATTTTGCTCAGCTTCTTACGTTAGTTATAACATGTCTTACCTGTATTTTTTTTTTAGATGCAACATTGCTGTCATGTTACTAAAAGATTTACCGTCCGACTCGCTAGACATTGACTGGTCCATTCATATGCCTTTGATGCTGCATATTGCATTATTAGGCATGGACCATAGCCGTCCTTTAGTACACCAGCATTGCAAACAATTGTTGTTGAACTTGTTGCTAGTCTTAGCCAACAGCTCGGACCAACTGACCATCGCTCAAGTCCTTTTGAATCGCGACACTATTCACCTCAGTCTTGGATTGCCGACGCCGCCAGTACCTGTCACCCAGCATAATTTTACAGGTACCTACAGCCTAGTGTTATTATTTTGTTACCACGTCGTAATTTTTCACACGTATAAAACACATTTACCAAATTCATAACAATTATAAACAAGATTATTGTGTATTTGGGTCACTACTTCTGCACAAAAAAAAAATGACAATACAGTTTGTTGTTCTGTTGACAAAAGATTAAAGTTAATGATATAAACAGTGTGTTCAAACTAAAAGATACTATTAAATATGTCGGTCGGATGACCTCGAAATGAAGTTTTCGGGATGTCAAAGAGAGCATCTTTAAGTACATGTTTTGAGAAAATTGCTCAATACAACTTACTTTATTTTTAGATAGCAACGCACATTTTTTCCACAGATTTAGGTATACTTTTATTTTCTTAAATGATGTTTGTATTAAAAGTCGTTTTGTAAATGAAAATCATACAAAGTCGGAGTAAGTTGAAATTATAAATAATTGCTAACTTTGTCAATTTTGCAATTAAGAAAAAGGTCCTGGTTTAAACAATTTTAAATAAATAGTCCATCCGAATATGTAGAAAAAAAAATTGACGTTGCACTTAAATGCAAAGTAATTTGTGTCGCAAATGCACGTACTAAAAGGTTTAAAATGTCGACATTTTATCAAAATACGTTCTTGATAGGTACTCTCTTTAAGCTCCCGAAAACCTCATTTCGATCTGAGATCACTAAGCTGAAATATTACGTGGAACCACGTATCGTAAACGTACTGTATACATAGGTATAATAATAATACGACTATACATTTTTTATTGTTTTGTGAATGTATGTCGTGTCTTACTATTATTGTTGTACTACTCCAAAGTTGTATAACACAAGTAAATAAAAAAATTCAAGTATTTACTACGAATCACGACTGTCATTGTTCTTCGTCTATTTATTGACACTGGAAATCTAATTACAAAACTTCATTGTATGCGTTATAGTACTCGTAATATATTGTGTTTACAAAGAAACTTCGATGAATATAAGAAACTGCGTATGTATTAAATAAGTACTTCCCCTCTTGTAGGTATCTTACATTTTTACGCACATAATATGTATTATGGCATTTTTCACTTCGTTTTAACTAATAAAAGTTTCGTAATAGATTTGACCCTTATTCTTTCTACAATATATTATTATCTTAATGGTTTTTTTTTCATAATATTTTTGACTTGTCAAGATTACTCTTCGTTTATAATAATTCAAATAATTTATTTTTAAATTTGACAACAAGAATCGATATTGATTCAAAATCGTATCATAACAATTAATGTCTTCATCGACAGAAATGAAAAAACGACTTTCATTAAAACTTGGTAATCTATGTTTAAATTAATCTTTTATAAATTATAGTCAAATGTTGATATACATATACCTATATTTTATATTACTTATTCTGTTTTTAAAAACATTTCAATCAAATTTGGTAATATTATTTTTATAGTTAGCAATAAAAAAAATTACAATTACCCATAATGAATTTTTACTCGAAATTTGTTTTCTTGAACACTATAATTTATGCTTCTGGAAATTAAAATTAGAAGTTACCTATAAGTATATTTATTATTAAGACTGGAAAGTATTAATTAAATGTATTTTATTATTTCTCCCTTCGATAAAACTACTATTATAATTTATTGTCAGTGTAGAGATTATTTATTAACCCGTATAAAAAGCCGTGTTCAGAAATGTTATTAATTAATAATTGTATAGGTACTGATTCATCCGTTGACAAGCAGACATTTATAAAATATAGCTTATCTTAACTTTATTTTTGTTGCCAAAAGTGTCTCTTGATTTGCTACTTAATTGAAATGTTTCTGTAAATTATAACGTGCTTGTTGATTTCGATTTTAGTAAGTTATAAGTTTTACTTGTTGTCAAAGATATATTTTTGAAAGTTACTAAGTTTTAATAATGAGGCCCCAGCATTAAAATAATAATTTCAATTTATCATCTTAATGTAATATAATTACTTTTCATTACTTTATGATATCCATTATATTAATATATTTTAATTTTATTGCTGCAGCTAAGTATTTTATTGTACCGAACATTATAGACATAGAACTGTAGAATGTTAGTTATTAAAATTTTATTTGAATTCAACTTTTAACACATGTTTTTATTATATGCTATAAATCTGGTAGGCAATTAAAGCTTAGTTAAATATGTACAATAATGTATTGTAATAACTTATACTCACTTAATATAATAGTTATAATTCAAATAATGTGGCTCCGCTCAATCTGCGGAAACGCTCTGAGTGTACGTACTTGCCGATGTTCCTAGCTCCCGGATGGGTGACCACCCGGGTTTTTAGCAACACATCCTTGCTACACATATATGCAAACACGTGTTACACCATAAAAACCTACTAAACCTGTAAAAAAATCTCCCTACCGTACTACCCCACACGCAATGGCCTATGTTGCTGAGGGTTCTCAAATATTATAAGTTTACATAGGTAGTACATACACGATTCAATTATAATATAACATGTAGTATAATTTCTCCACTTGGGGTAAATTATTCACAAAATATTTGCATAAGATGAAGTTTTAATTTTTATAATATTGGTTTGTTATTTAATTTCCCCCTAAATAAACCACCTATAGGTGGCTTTGTCAGGCGCGGTCGTACGCTCAATTTGCGGCAACGCTCTGAGCGTACGTACCGGCCGTCGTTGCTAACACTGGGATGGGTGACCATCCGGGGTTTTAGCAACATCCTTACCACACATACAGACGTGTTCCAACCCCCCCCCCCCCCCACACCCCCACACACACACACACACACACACACACACACACACACACACACACACACACACACACACACACACACACAGTACCAGACTCTAATGAACTTAGAGGTCGAAGCCTTAATCAAAAAAAAAAACTTCCTATAGATAATCAAACAAAACAAAATAAATGTTACAGAAGCCGACGAATCGTTTGACAGTTATTTGCAAACACCTATTGGAACCAGTTACTCACAATCCACTAGTTTGGTTGTCTTGCCTTCCCCTTGTGGTAAGTGCACAATACAATTTTGAGTTTTCTATGAATTATTGTTCGACATTTTATTTTTAGAAGACGATGCTTCGACAGTGATATTGGGAATGGATCAACTAAATCCACCAACCCCAAATGTAACCATTAAGGAAATCGTCAAATCTCTCATTGATTTTATTTCATCTAGGTAAAATATTAATTTTTTTCTCAGTGTATCGGCTTGTACCTACTTGATTTTAATCATTGATTATTATTAAATATTCATTGGTTTTTGGCGTGTTTAGGGGAGATCAACCGCTCTGGCACTATGAAGACATTACGGCCAAAGTGTGGTCCATTCGCAGTGGAGAACAATTGGACGTATTTCTTCAGCACATTCTTAGAGTGTTTCACGAATTTCTACCACATGCTTTGATAAGCGAACGATGGGCACAGACAGCAATTCAGTTGGGACTTTCCTGTTCGTCGAGACATTACGCCGGACGGTCATTACAGGTACACATTAACTTTTATTTGCAACTTACAAACCAATTATGAATCATTTCAGATTTAAGCAGTGAATATATAATATGCACGGTATATAATATGGTAAAAGTGAAATCCTGATTTATTTATTACCATCGGTAAATACTGGATTTATTTTTTTAAGAAAATGACTTTTTATAGCGTGACAACGACACTGCAATATATTGTATTGGTTTTTTTTAGTAACATGACACTTAGGTCACAAAATCCGTAAAGGAATCGAAACTGAGATGAGTTACAAAACAGAATGGAAAACACAATCATACGGCTGAAAATATAAACAGTGGTGTAATTGGGTTAAATTACGAATTGAGTTGTAATAGGTAGGTCACTCAACGTGCGTGACATGGATCATTTAATAAAAATTCGAGCTTCAACTTGCTTTCAAATTTAAATCCTATACATATTCATATCGACAATGCGCGTAGAACAATCAAATTTTAAACATTTCAAAAATAACATGAAATATTGCTAAGTTTCGACTGCTGCTGTGGTGTCGTATATACGTATCATGTCAATCTATAAGACGAGCTTAATGTCGTTGCAAACTTAAAAATGGTTTGAAAAAGAGGCCCACTCACACCTCACACCAATGATATCACGACCACCTCTCCATAATTCTTGGGTGGGTTTAAAGTAGGGGGATGCGTCTTTCCTTTAAGCCTCAGCTATGATTTTTTTTTAAATATAGCAATTATGCTTTAGCCACAATTCTTATGAGATGCATATATAATAAGTAATAATATAAGTAATATTCCGGTTCCAGATCGTTATCGAAGAATCAAATTGAATATATATGTACGAAAGTGGTACTTATAGGTTTAGAGCTATTATTTTATGGTTTTTAGTTTTATAACTTCTTTAAGTACCTATGAACGTAATATTTAAGTTTAATATGATAATAATAAAGTCCTACGAGGGCACGTCGCGGTAACTATAAGACGCACATCTACCACGGTCATAGTGCAGTTATTGTCCGCGCTGGTTGCGTTTATATAGGCATGGTCACGATTTCATTCGCATTTTAATATCGTTCTTTAGAATTTATCGATTTTCACATAATAGTATTATGATATAATGCGTGTGATGTGTTGTGTGTGTATAGACTTGTGAATTACAAGAAAGACCTCCTCGGCAGCGTAATAGCCTGCAATAGTCGAGTTTAGAACCTGAGTATACCTATAGGTTTTTGTAATTAGCTGTTCGACGATTGCGACCCGGTCAATCCTCCCCCTGCGCAGAGGACAGCGCTGCTGCAGGCTAAAATAGCATAAGAGAACTCAATTATAAACATGATGCGAGTATTGGTATAGGACATAGGGAACGGCCAACTTACGATTGTAAGTTATTACTTATTGGCAATATGCGAGTGTAACCTTTGATGAATCGTTATTCTAACAGGGCAGACTTAATCAAGTGTTAGGACGTAATAATCAATATTTTTGTTATTTATAGCTTATCATAATTAAATGTCAAGTGTACGGTAGTGTATGGTATGTACGCAGTAATAACACCGCATAATAACTAAAATCGTTAGGCTAGCAAAATTGTTATTAGGCTCTGAGCAGACCGAAAAATGTATTGAATTTACATTGTAATATGTATTTGGTTTTATTTACACTATTCCTAGTGGAAAAAATGCATTCATAGGGAAGTTTCTGGTAGAAAATCAGATATATAATTGGTACTTTTGGTAGTTAAAAATTGAAAGCTATTAAATAAATGTTTGGTAACCATGGTTAGAAGAGCAGCTTATGGGAAACGTATTATATGTTTAAGGTGTTTGACTCGGTATCAAAAATTGTATCATACATAATATTATATCAATACTTGATACTTATGTTGTTTTATATATTATTAAGGTAGATACCATACTTTATATGTATAACTATCATACCTTCATTGTATGTATTGAGTGACGTAGCCATGATTATGAAATGGTGAGAGGGGGTTAAGTACAAATTAAACTAAGTTTCTTACAGTTTTCTTCTATAAATAGTACATTAATTAGCGGGAAAAATGTCAATGAAGAAGGGGGTGTTAAATACTATATATATATTATATATTGTAAAATGTAATTAAAACGCACAAAGTGGAATTAATTTCTGTCAGTAAAGATTATTATTATAAATTTAAAAATCTATAAATAGAACAAAAAAGCCATAACATACATTTTTAATTTATGTCATGTCTAAAAAAATGATGTTATAAATACAAACGCTGTATTTGTTTGAAGTCAACCATTTTTTATTAAACTCAATATAATCTTCTAAAACGGTTTGTTCATCTTGAATGTTATATTAAAACATTTTCTTTTCATTCTTCCAACAGATTTTTAGAGCTTTACGCATTCCAATCACGAGCAGAATGCTTTCGGAAATACTATCGAGGTTAATCGAAACCGTAGCTGAACAAGGCGAAGACATGCAGGTTAGTTTTCAAATCTGTCGATATTTTATTAATATGTTGAATTTTACGTGTTTTTTTTCGATTATTAGCAAATTTTTATTTTTATTAAGCATAAAAAAATACACCGTGTCGGGTATATTATGTTTTAATCGTCATACGTAATATTCAATTATAACTATTTTATTCATCATCGAACGTCTCTGGTTTTTTTTTGTGTGTGTCCTATAGGGTTACGTGACTGAGTTGCTGTTGACCTTAGAGGCTGCCGTGGACTCGTTGGAGACGGATTTCCGGCCTCTGGACATGACCAGAGACATATTCAAGTCCACTCCGAACCTAAACAACAAGGACGCGAACTCGATGGTGGAAAGCGGCGGCGGTGTTGTCGGCGGAGGCGCCGGCGGAAGCAAACTGCAGCGATCAGTCGCACAAAGGGCTCCGGTCAACCGCCGCGCGCCGCCCGCGTGCTTTAACCAGGCGTCCCACTTCCGGAGCACCAGTTACTCCGTGTCCCATTATTCTCGGAGGGCTGTGCCGTATTCGCAGTCCACGGTGGCGGGAGCCACGTCCGACGTGGCCGTCAAGGATGACGGCCGCGGAAGCGGAGGCGGCAATGGTGGCTGTGGAAAATCCAACAATTGTGCGGCCACGCAACAGAACCTCAAGCTGCTCGGTGACTCGGCCACGCAAGACGACAAGCTGACGGTGCTCGGCCAACTGTTCTGGCTGGCGGTATCGCTGCTCGAGTCGGACTACGAACACGAGTTCCTGCTCGCTTGCCGGCTGCTGTCGCGGGTCCTCAGGAGACTGCCGCTCGACCGGCCCGACACCCGCGACAAGGTAGACAAGCTGGCCGTCCAGCTGCGCACCCCGTCGTTTCCGGGCGTGCACGCACTCCTGCTCAAGGGCTGCACCAATCCTGTGACGTACGAACACGTGGTGCCACTCCTGTCACAGCTCACTCCCCTGCTTGACCTGCTGGTGGTCGATCCGTCCGAGAGCTTGGCGTTCCCCATGAACGTCGTCGCGCTCCTGCCTTACATGCTGTTGCACTACGAGGACGCCAACGAGCTGTGCATCATGAGCGCTGAAAACATTGCTCAAGTAACGTATCAATGACAACGTTATAACAATAAAATAATACATTGTTTAGTCCTCGTTGTTGTTGTTGCAGTATAACTTATAAAAACCGTCCAAAATGTTGTTCTAGCACGCAAAGACGCGTTGTCAATATTTTTTTTTTTTTCCATATAATTATTTGACGCTTGTGGTATATGTATTAATTACGTATTATTCTCTATTAATTATATGAAAAAAATTTTAAAAATATTGATAAGAACACAAGTTATTTCATTTGTTACATCTTTCTGTTGCATCATGTATACAAAAATCAGAAACCAATATTATCCCGTTTGCAATTTGGCATATTATACACATCCAATCGTCTTACACGATAGAAAAGGTCTTCAGACCATCTTTGTGTGTTATACTTGGCTCCATGAGCGTCTTCATGTCAATTCCGCGGGAGTGAGGGGGGGGGGGCATAAATCTTGTATTTCTAAAAAGACTCAAGACATAAGACATTTACTTATAATGACAAAAATATAGAATATCACATTTCTGACTACTCACGGCTTCCCTTGTTGATGAACTTGAAATACGCTTGGGGTATAACAACAATGTACTAGTATATATTTTTATGAAATACATTTATTTTAAAAATAGAAGTACCCAAAAATGGCCAGACATTGCACTTGAATAACCAACATATAATATTATATTGATGACATATTATGCTAATGCGTTCGTTCAGACGAAAAATCCAATTATAATATTTTTAGAAAAAATAGTTTTTTTTTTTTAATTCCATGATAATATTAAATTGGAATCCGATTTTTCTTTACTCCCATAAAGGTACATGATAACCGTAAACTATTATCTGTGCAACTTTTTGCTGCTATTCTCTAAATTATTATTAATTACGAACAGTCACAATATGTACGATTTAACTTGAAAACTAATACTTTTTAATTTTACTTTAAAATCCAAAACTATATTTTTATAGTATGATCACTAAATCTCATAACTCAAATGTTGTTGAAATACAATATTAGAGTTTATGCCAAGGTTCAGGTGTGGATCATTTTCCTAGTAAATAGTGACAAAAATTAACTGATTTTATTTTTTCTACGTTTCATAAAATTACATAGCATTACTTAAGTACTTATTGATTTGTTTCATGTGATTTTTTGACAGTAAAAATACAATAAAAAGTCATAAATATTTATATTTTACCTCAAATTGTTCACATGCCCGGTATATACAATCGTCACAAGTACTATATTTATATATTTTACTTCAGTGCGAGAAACTCGGTTATTCTTTATTAGATTATTACTCAGTATTATTTTCATAATAGTTAATATTGAATAAGAAAGATATAAAATAACAAAATTCTCAGTGTTTAAAATTATTATTTTTAACGGTAGAACAGTTAAGTTTGAAATTTTTGGTCTGGATAAGTCTACACGCAAACCAATTATTATATATTAATATTATTTTGCTTCCAGCTGTGTACGAATAAAAGTATGAAATTGGAGAATTTGGCCACTGTTATGACACTTTATAGCCGACGTACATTTAGCAAAGAAAGTTTTCAGTGGACCAAATGCGTAGTGAAATATTTGTACGATGCGTATTCTCACTTGAGTCATAACATGCTTGCATTTCTAGTGGAAGTGAGTAAAAACATTTTCAAACTATTTTAACTTTTAGCTAACTATTTTAATAATAAATATAATAATTATATAATATCGTATAATATAATACATATATGTATGTATATATATATATACAATTTTTAGCTCCGTATTATTTGTACATAAAAGGGTTTTAATGTAGAGTCTAGACGTTCGAACAAACAATGAGTAAGTATTTAAACTTAACTATATATTCGGTATATATACGAGTATACTATTTCTGAATTTTGGTCAAATATTAAAAACTCCGTTTCGTCTTACTTAATATTCAAATAATATTTATTATTGAACCACTTGGCGTAAATAAAAAAAAAACATAGTATACTGCTCAATGTTTTTCATCTGCTAAGAAAATTGAGAAATCTTAGATATGTTTTTGGGTATTAAAAAAAAATCAGTTACATGAAATTAGGTACACGGAATCGGACAGAAAAAAAAGTTGTATCCAAATGAAAAATAAATAAATAAATCTTATTGATGTGTGTGTAGGTGAGTATCATACAGTTTTCAAAACTAGTTTATCATAAGCGAACTTAAACAATTGTATTGACTAAACAGGCCAGTTAGTTCATAACCATAAGTATGAAACAAATACTAATTACAAATAAGTTTTTTATTTTAATTTTAGTTTTATCAACTCGGTATGTTATCCGATCAGCTTCAGATCAGAGCTGACTGGCCTAATCCATAGTATATTATACTAATTATTATGTCTTAATAGGTGCTAGAGAGAGGACCGTATATCATTCAACTGCCGGTGTTGAACATCATTCATTGTATGTTACACTACGTTGACTTGTCATCGACCACTTCGCAACCGTTTAACGCCGATCTGTTAAGAGTGATAGCCAAATACATCGAGGTAACCTACTACATGTAGAAAACATAACGTTTAGGTACTTAATTTTTTTATTATAATACTCGGCTCATCATACTGTGTCTGTTTATGCTGCAGGGTGTTAACTACAAAGAAGCTTTGAAAGTATTGAAATTGGTCGTGACCCGTTCGTCTTCGTTGGTCGCTCCGCCGACCTCCACCCATTACATTTATTGGGACTCGCACGCTACTGCTTCGCATTACTCATTTTCCGACATCGACGTATTCATGAAAAAAGAATTGCCAGGTAACGCCTCGATGATGTATCCGCGATATCATAACACTTTTGCCGACCGTGGCCATAACTATAGAGCCGAAATTTGTGTGCGTTTTCATATTTTTACTGCCTAATTTATAGCAAGTTTGTTTCATAACCTTACGATTCCGTGTTAACAATTTTCCTTTCCATATTTTGGAATTTTTCCATTTTTAAGATTGTGTACATTTTTGGAGCTTATTATTTTGGATTTCGAACTCAACAAGTTATTATTTTCTACTCGCGACGAATCGAGAATCACACGATGATTTTTCAAGATTTATGTCAGCATTCGGTAGGCTGTAATTTGTTTAGGACATAATAGTGTATGCGCATATTTAATAGGTTTTTAGGGAATATGGTTGTCGTCTGGTCGGCCCTAATAATAATTATCGATCTGTAATAACCTCGGTGTCGTCCTGCGTGTTGTAATTTATATAGGGAGGACCATGGATTTCACATTTGACATGTCCCAGACGCCTCTGATCGGCCGCAAGGTGGCGGGAGGTGCTGCTCCGGACTTGGAATCGGCCAACTCCAACAGCGTACTACTGCAGCAGAGACGGTCCACTTCGCTGTCGCCGTCCGACTCCGCGGTTCCCGGATGGAAGAGACCGTGGTTATGTCAGGTATAAACCACCGTCTCGACGACCCGTGCACATCTGCACTCACGCGTATACCTATTATTCCTGCAGTATACTAACTTTTTATATTGTCACTTGTACTGCAGAGCCGAGTGCGAGAGCTATTGGTCAGTCTGTTGATGAGCTGTGGACAACGAGTTGGGTTGCCGAAGAGTCCTTCGGTACGTATATCATTGCAGTTTATTTATATTATTATATGTTAACGACCCGATCGAGAGTCGAATAATGTAAAACAAAAAAAAAAGTACTTCCAAATAATATTATTATAACCCGTCGATTAATCTTTTTTGTTATTATTGTTATGTGAAATACCTATAGGACGATTTAAACGCACTGAACAAGGTACGGTAAAGGACGTTTATTGCGCTGGGTAGACACAATTCTAGCTATATATTATATTAAAATATATTATGTACTATGCGTTTCACGTAATACACAGGCATCTCACTAATACGATTTAATGTAGTGCGTTTGATTTAGTAAATACTAACAATAATAATGATATGTTAGATGGACTAATAGCATATAATATTATTTATACGAAAACCATCACCGTATAACTTCGTGTCACTGATTCACGATATTTTTATTTTTCACTTGCATAGTCCATAATATTTTGAAAAAAGGTTCTTGAAAAAAGTAGATGAATACTCTCAAATACTATACGCTTTTTTTTTTTAATTAGCTTCATTAAAAAAAAAATCAGTTCGTATTGAATTTCATCCATCACTCCCTTACTCAACATTTTAAACACCTAGTTAACAATTTCTATTTCTATTTGATTTATTATTGGTGTGGAAAAAAAGAAAACAGTATTTATTTATTAAAAATACAGCATAAAGCAATTACATTAAATTAATTTCTATAGTAAATAATTTTAACAACAATAGGTATAAGTGTATAACTACAAAAAGATATAAATTGGCTTTCGGTTAAAATATTTTAACATAACATAGCACTGTGTAAGGAGGGTTTGGTGTGTATGTGTCATGTGTGGGTTTTAAGATATTATTAAAGAACTAATTTTATTGGACATTCAATTTAACATAGACTATTGTTGGGGGCTTTTCAGGCTTGTAAAGTGCTCGAAATAAATGTATTTAAGTATAAATCACCTATATAAGTATTGAGTAGTGAGTACAACTAGTACAAGTACTTTTATTTAGAATTGCTATTCAAGTGGCTAGTATATTATATGTATTCAGAGTATACACATTTTAATGAAGCATAACAATCGCATTGTAAACATTATCACATAAAATTGATTATTTTTTGAAACATTTCAATGATTTTATCATACTATTTGAATATTAGTAAATAGTGATCGAAATCATTTTCTATAAGTAATAGCCTATAGCAGGGGTGGCAAAAATCCAAGGCAGCTTGCCCAAGACGGCGTGCGAAAAAATTTTGATGGCACTCCGAAATTTAAAATATTTATATATTATATATAGATATTATTTTTTTTTTTAATAATAAAGAACATCACAATGTATATATTAATATCTACAGGTAAAATTTAAAAGTGGTTATTGAACGATAAGTAGCTTTTTGGCACGTAGAGTCAAAATAATTTGCCACCCCTAGCCTTTAGACACTAGTTATAGATAACATTTTTTGAACTCTGTGTATAGTATGCTGTGAGTATTCTTTACAAGTCTGAGGCTTTTTTTACCGCAAAGGGTTCAGCACAGCTATATATTTTAAATATATTTTAAATAAATATATTAGAGTTGAATCATTACATTTTATGCCTTATTTGTCACCAGCGTTGATCGCTCGCTTTCGAGTTTTATGTACAATATCATCAAATAATTGTTATTGTTATTGTGGCTGTTGTGATTATGTGGTAAACAGACAGTGACAGTGACCTCGTAAATATGGTTTAGGGATGGGTCGAACTTCAATTTTGAATTTTTCACTTACTAAAATTCATTTTTTACTTAAATTTGTTGATAATCAGATACAACAATACAGACATAAAATCATGAAAACTAATTAGGAGTTATACCAGAAATAAAAAATGTATTCTAAGATACATATGCCTATTTATACTTTATAATAATTGTATCGATATCTATCGAACTTCATTTTTTTTTTGTACTGTTCGAACTGTTTGAGTTCAAAACATTTTATGTCGAGTATTAATTTCTAACGAACATCGAACTGTTCGAATTTCGGGGTGGTTTACTAGTGGATAAGTTCTAGGACCCATCCCTAAAATTATTCCGGCCGTCGGCATATATTGCCTGCGCCGGAAAATCGTCCGCACGACGAAAAATACGGAATAAACTACAGCACGGGTACATAATTTTACTTACTATTATTGTTTTTCGACTTTTCTCTTATTCAGGTGATATTCAGCCAGAGCTCCGAGCTGCTCGAACGCCATTCTAGTAGGGCTAGTAGCACCGAGGAAGTGTCGGCCCCGGACGTGTCCATACCCAGCGATTCCCGGAAGGAACGAGAAGACAACGCCGATCACTTCGGGACGGTTTTCAAAGACTTCGATTTCCTCGAATACGAAAGCGAAAGCGTCGAGGTAAGCTCCTGGCATTATAAATAATTACAATATTATAATAACGAAGTACGTGTTCAATAATTATACAGATGATGGACTACGGTATTATTGTAATTAGGTTTGGTTTATGCAGCCATATTATAATATATTATAGATAGATACTCCCTCGTAATACCTGTACCTATAATGTGTATACAAGATGTAACAGAAGATCTGACTAAAAAAATTATGCTAGTTAAACGTATGAAAAAAATTGTGATAATTATATAGATAATAAATAAGTGTAGGAAATATACTTTTACAAGAAAACGTTTTAAATTAATTCAGTAAAAAAAAGTATTAATATTTTAAAAAGTTCTAAAAAATTAACTACAAGACTTAGATAAATGTTTACAACATTCTTTTAAAAATCGGATTTACAAATTGGATATTTTGAATTTTCCAATTAAAATTTGAATCAAATTAAATCCAAAAAAAAAATAAAATAAAAATGTATACTATAAATATAGTGCAAGTGTTTATATACTATATAAAAGAAAACAATTTTAAAATATTGATTATAATAAAAGTTATTGCATTAAATAGTTCTTTCTGTTATAATTTTATATTATATTCATGTATGTTTATATATATATGTAATAAGTGATCATTTGAATGTAAGACGAGCATTATTTCAAAATTATTTAACATTTTTGAAAATATTTTTTTTTAATTTTTATTGACGTGTATTGAAATTCTTTATTCCAACTCAGAATATCTTAGTACTTCGATGGATAAAAATAGAATTTTGGACGAGTAGTAAATAAGTTATAATTATTGAAAGTTTAGACGAGTAGAGTAAGAATGTGCGGTAGTACAGGAATATGCCGCAGAATGTTGGTCTACTACTCCGCTCATCTTTGTAATTTATCCGAAATTCAATTTTTATAGATTAACATACTCCGAATAGTATTCTCCTTTAGAGTACGAATTTTAAAATTTACATGTTGTCGTTCAAAAGAGTAAACATCTTAAAAAATGATAACGATCAAAATAGTGAAAAATATTTTTTTTTTCAATGTCGTTGTTTTTTTATTTTATCACAAATAAAAATTATGTAAAAGAAATATTTTCAAAAACCTTAGTGTTTTTCGAAATAATAGACGCTCACGTAACTTGTTTCAAATCCATCACCCCGTATGCACGCGTGACTCTTCGATTTTTTTATTTATTATCTTTATAAGTCCAAATAATAATCCAAATTCGTACCTATGTTGTATGTATATAATTAATAGTAATCGGATGTTTGCAGGGTGAAAGTACGGACAATTTCAACTGGGGTGTCAGAAGACTGCCGTTGGGCGGCAACGACCCGACGACTGCCGACGTCCGTGGTGGTGGTGTTGCAGCCGTCTACCTGGTGGGCGCGGACGGCATCTGTCAAGTGGAAGAGAGCGTCAGCGACCAGACTCCGAAGCTGAACGCGAAAAAGGGCAACGACGAATCTTCGGACGACGAGTTGGGTTCCGTTTCACCTCTGGACGAGATAGCGGCGTGCAACACACAACTCGGCCCCGACAACGCGTCCTGCGACAGCCACCGAGACCGTACCGATTCAATAACTCGTTCCGACACGTCGTGAGTCCGCTAGGGTTTGCCCGGGAACCGATGGTTTATTTATCTCGTTTTGTACGTTGTTTAAAGCGGTTCGAGTATCGGCGATCTGGGTGACCTGACGCCGTGCAACGCCTCTCCAAACTTGAACGCGCTCATGTCGTTCCAGCGAGACGACTCCGAAGAATGTTGGAGGTCCACAGTGAGGTCACTGCTGGACCAGAAGCCGTCCGATGCACTACACATGTTTCACATACTACACAGGGTGGTCAAGGTGAGATACCCGAATTAAGTTTTGTTCGGTACGACATGTATTATATATATAGAACACCGAGCACACGTGTCCCTGCAAATGTCACGCGCGTACGAGTGATGGTTATTGGTGTGCTCAAAGGTCATGAAATATTTTATTCGATTATTTCAGAAAATAAACATAAAATAAATTGTGCGTGAAAAATCTATTTAAAATCGACAACGCGGGTGATATATGCCCGTTTAATAATTTGGTTGAAAGAGTCCAAAGACTTCCATATCAATTGTTCTCCACATCACGACACCGCCATATTTTCTCAATATTTTAAGTCTTGCTGATCGCCGACATTGATTAATTTTGGATTTCTATCCACCTCCCGACTCTCTTCTACCCTCATTGCTTTCAATGTACCTTTGACTTGACCGATCCACATTCATGCCCCCGTATTTATGAACAAAAAAACAAAATAAAATCCTTCTGGGGCTATTAAAACCGGAACAATTTATAATAATTGAATACGCCATTACTCTGTTCATATAGTTATTTAGTGTCATCTTTATGAAGTTTATTTTGTTAATTTATATTTAAACATACAATTCAAAACCGCTTGATTTTCGTACCTACGCTCATTATAATAATATTCATACTTTCGAACAACCTGTTATTCCGTTAATCGTTGTAATATGTCCTGCTGTTACATATATGTTTAATCTAGAGTGTGTGTGTGTGTATGTGTGTGTATTTCAGGACATCATTAGGAAATGCGTTCTGCTGACTCGCGAGGCTTGCGTGACCCTAAACGAGTACGTGGAAGAAGATCCCGCGACGACGGGCTGTTGTGCCGAAAGCCACGTCAACTGCCGACAGGTGCTCACCCACCTCAACTCGGCCATCATAGTGTTGACCACGCACGCCGACCCACCGCTCGTGTGGTTCTCGCCGACAGCCCTGAAGATGGATGGTGCGTTACGGTTCCCGATGCTCCAAATACGAGAGCACATCGACACGTTGTTGGATCGCAAAGACCAGACTTCCGAGGTATTGCTCAAATTTTACTTATATTTAAAAAAAAAAATTGAACTTTAGTTTGCCATGCAGGGTCGTAGTGGCGCTGAGTGTATAGACGAGCTGTGCTTAGAGCGACCGAGCCGACTAAAATTGTTTGTGGGTATGTTGTAGGGTGGGTAAAAATAAATAGTGACGGCGAGTAAAATACTTTAAAATACTTTTATTCGTATTTTACACTATGATGTTTCACAAATCATATCAATATTACCTAATATTCCAAATAGACTTGACGCATTATTCTTCTTTTCGTTCTCCGTCTAAAACCTAAGTCATAACATTATCATAGATTTTGTATTACGTCTTGATCAGAATCAAATATCTCATCCCTCGCATTTAACTGAACCTCAATAAGTGAAGGATGCGCGCTGTGTCACAATATCAAAATATTATTACAATGTCGATTTTTCATATCCGTGTCCAGTGTCTGTTTTCCGTGCGGGCCACGCTCAAAATGTGCAAGCTCGGTGAACGCATGCCGGAAGGATCGACCACGAGCAGTGGAGGCGGCGGAGCGGGAGGAGGAGGAGGAGGAGGAGGCGGTGCTGGTGCTGGGGGCAACTACTCAAACGAAGAGTCCATTTTGGATTTGGGTAGAGCTCTGTACAAACTGCACTTGCAACTGCTGCTGCTCTTGGAGGCCGCCGCGAAAATGTACATCGCGCTTTCCGTCTCGGCCGTCGACAACAGAGTGAGTTTTTTTATTTTCACTTTCCCGCGTTCACTCCTCCGTATACAGTGTGACGATTTCCTAATCCCTGTTGTTTTTTTCTCGGCTTTTCGCAGCTGCAAAACTTGTCGGCCGAGGTGAGCACCGTGAGGAGAGCACTGTTGCGAGCCAAAGAAGAGAGCGGCACACATCCGCTGGCACCCACGCCCGAGGAGAGCTTGGTCCAGATACTCCAAGAGTCGGACTGGCCGAACGCTCTGACGTACGCTAAACAGAACAAGTACGTCTGTCGCAACGACAAAATAACATATCATCATTTGACTTGATACATATACTTTATAGTTTATACTCCAATAGTTCACAGAACACATGTTATTGTATTATATTGTACCATTGATTATATGTATTACTATTTAAAACCAATGATTGTACCTATACTCAATCAATACTTGTGTCAACTGTATATCGTACAGCAACAGCCCTTGGGATATTTTTCAAGCGATATACGGGTGACCCGTTCAACGTGGGACCCTCGCCAATTCGAAGACTATAACGATTTTTGCAAATATTTGTGTTTGCTTGATTTTAAGTGGAAAGAACAAAATGTTGCAAACATACACATTTTTTTTTATTTTTTAACTAATTTTTATAATATGCATAATTCCTTTTTCAAAAGTAAACTATTATTGGAGAACCTGCTCGAATTTCGGTTATCTTTACTTTAAATAAGCATAACTCATAAACTACTAGTTCGAAATTGAATTTTTGCTAATGAAAATTCTCTGAACAGTCAACTTCGGAATATGAAATTAAACTTGTATGTTGTCTCATCCAATGGAATGAAAGACCTGAAAGAATTATAATATGACAATGCAAAAACAGTTATTGCTAAAATAACTTTTTCCAAAAATATTTTTTTATGTAAATACTTAAAATTACGTAAAACAAATATTTTCAAAAAATTTCAATGTTTTCTGAAATAATGAGTGTCTTTGCATGATACGGATGATACCGTACTACCGGTTAACTATATTTAAATGGTCAGTCAATTGGAGTGCTAAAGTCTAAAGAGAAACATTAAAAGTTTTTATTTGTTTCCAAATAATTTTATTTTCATATGACAAAAACAATTTTTACCCGAAACGTTCGAACGGTGTTAAAGTTTGTTAGGCCTGCAGGGACGTTATTGTGTGTACCAATATCACAAAATATGGGTTTTTATTTTGGGAAAACATCAATTTAATATTGGTACATTTCCACATTAAATACCTTTGCTATTATTAATTTATATACAGTATATCAAAAAGTCAGCTCGTCTCTTAAAAGTTAAGTTTGGAGTTCATTATTCTTTTATCAAAAGTATCATTGCATTCAAAATATGTTCAACGTATCTTATAAGTTATTGTAAAAACGAATCAAACATAATTCACTAACATATAGGACAAGGGTATTCAAACAATAAATTGTGCTTAAAACGATTTAAGCCGTATTGGCTTAATCATTGTTCCTTAGTTTTTATAAAATGTAATTGCTTCATCTTTGAGACAGCTTTCCATATCAAATATTTATTTTCTTTTGTACCTATTCCATTGTATGATTGTATAGGAGCACAATAATGTTATTCTCCTACTGTTATAATTAGGTATGATTATTTGTACTTATTTTTTAAGCTTAAACCGAAAAATAAAATATTTTTCTAAATAGCTTTTTGAAATTGTATACATAATATATTAATCCTTTATGCATATGAAATCTGTAATCTTAAATCTAGTAAGGTATAACACATAAAAAATGTACCTATTAATGATAATTTTTTCTTTGTTTAAATTAACAATTTAATTGGTGCCATTTAATTGTGTCTATGGTGCTACCGCAATAGTAAATTCCAAACAAATTCTCCGACTGACCTAAAGTTACTACTTAAATATACCTAGTACAATATACAATATATAATCTGTAATATAATGTGCATTACATATTTTTCATTTTAATTGGAAGTCAATGAACGTATAATGTTTAAAGTAGTTCATATAATTTTACTACACACACAGTTACACTCTCAATTAAAAAGAAAAATAATTTTACCCGGTGATTAGGTATATGATTATTAATTATTAATTCTACTACAGTATCTTGAATATTTAATTGAAAATAATACGTTAAGATACGTTCAAATTTAATTCCTGTAAATTATTATCAAATTACAATTTAATAGACTTTAAAGACTATCTATGACAAATTGTTCGAGTGCATAATATAAATTAGTAACAATTATTGTTAAGCAAAATATAACGTGACCATTAACAACAATATTAGTACATAACAACTAAATTGGAGACCTTAACCTTTTGTTTCTTTTTATTTACTTTGTATACTTATCAGTTATTTTGTTGGTTTATCCCAATGCAATTATGTAAGAGATTATATATGTTGTGCATTGTAACCGTAGCGTTATATCTATGAACTAATATAATAGAAGAAACCATCCAAAAACTTAGCCAGGATTTTTAAATGAGGGTTTTAAATTTTTAATTCAACTTGGGGAGATTGTTCATAGGTTTCAAATACATTCTTGAATTATACCATAATTTTAACACCAAAAACACCCTCCCCCTCCCCCTTACATGGGTACTATTTATATTTTAAGGATGATTGCTACTATTATATTATGTATTTAAATCTTAATCTTGTTTTTTTGCGGCAGGAGTCGTTGGCTCGATGAGCTGATATCGACCGGAACGGACGACGATGACGATAACGATGACATCACCAGCATATTGAGCGTATATTGCCACTTGTTGATCGAGAAACATTCGGGTATAAAATATAAAAATAGATCCGAGAAACTCAATCGTCCCTGGACGTGCTATGTGCGGACGTCTTCATCCACCGTGTTTATTTTTTGTTTTTCAGACGGATTCATCGTGACCGAAGAAGATCTGGTAAGCGTCACAAACGGGCTGATGACTGAACTCTTTCCGATGCTGGAAGCTTTGAATTGCATCGAATCTCGTGTCAAAGATTTGCAGAAGACTGCATCGTCCAACTACCCACAAAACTAATAATATTAGCGATTGTTTTTTACACCGGTTTTTATATTTTGGTTATCATATATATCTACTGCAAAGTCCTAAAGCACCAGATTTTTATCATTATATAATATAAAGTCTATACAGGACAAAATATTAACATTTTTTATCATCAGTATATTATAATATTATATACTGTACCTATTAATTATTATACCTACCTACTATATATTATTGCAATACTATTAGTTACTATACTATCTGATTTGTCTAAATACAAATATATTATAAGCTATACAAGTACAGAAAGCAAAAATTAATTTGAAAAAAATTGTGCAAATGACCGTCCCTCACGATTACGTTTTAATGTAACAGTAGGTGCCTGTATGATATTCGTTTATAAAAACAAGTTACTAAATCTACTATAGGTATACCTACTTATATTACATGGTTGTGTTAGTGAAATAATCTCAAGAATCGGGATATGACCGAGGATTCCGAGGATTCCAGGATTTCCAACATCGAAAGGAAACGTGTCCTGTCGCCTAACTAGCTAGGTTAGTTTAAGCGGCTTCCATCGATATAATAAAAAAATAATTGATTAATTCAAAAATAGTACATTATTATAGTCTTTTATAAATTTATTAGCTCTCCGAGCTAATAATTATCCTGGATTTATAATCTACATCGGTCAGCGTGCAATATATATTATACTTTAATTATTACACACTCTGTTTGAGTGAATTCAGTTAAAGTTAATGTAAAAAGTAATGAAAATCGAAACATACAGGTCGGAATGTCAGTGATCAATTTATTAATTTAATTGAACGATCATAATTAAATCAATTTACATGACAGTAGTAGGTATGTGTTTTACAGACACAGAGTTTAGAATAAATTGTTAAAACGCTGAGTTCAGTTACAGCTGTACCCTCAGTACTGTAACGTGGTCGGGGATGACCAGTTAAAATATAAGATGTTCCGGGAAGACGGTAGTTTCTTTTAAATATAATTTTACCGTAGCTCGGGAGCGCTAATGATATTAGGATCTTAATATTACAAATGAATACAATTGACTCAAACAGTTATCAATATACATAAAACGTATTGTTACTTACAACTGACATATTAATCCCAGCAGTCTCTGGTTCCGGAGATGGTGATCGCGGAGAACTACCGTCTCTTACATAATACTACCTATTTGGCCGTAGCCCTACAATACTAATCCGTGAGACTTAATCATAAAAAGAGGGACTTAATATGTAGTCAGCACGTGGTACGTTTTATGTTTATAAGGTGTATAGGAAATATGTACAACACGTGTGCCCAATAAACATATTTTATCAACAAAATATAGACGAGTAATGATGTAAACATCGTTATACAGTATAACTCAGTGTAGACGTGCAGCTTGTGTGAAAAGAATAGCTATTGTAAGCCTATAAATTATCATAATATTATGTTTTATTTATTATAATTTTTTCACTATTTTACGATAAATTGCCTTATTCATATATTGCTTTTCGTATCAATGAATCACATAATATACAGTAAACATTAAACGAAAATGCAATTATTATATCAAACGACAGAATTATGTGTATAAGCATAGGTCAAGCAATATAGAGGCGTCAACGTTAGTATGACTTATGAAATGAAAATGAACAATTTTGCGAAAAATAATATCTCTGTTTATCAATTTTCTGTTTACTAATTTGATAATTAAATACATTGTAATCATCGACATGTCAGTAGCAAACATTATGCGAATACACTGCAATTTCTAATATATCTTGTTAAACAATTAAAGATTTTTACAATAGGTATGTGCTAATATTTAATACATATATATACAAACACATACCAACAATAATAATAAATTATTAAATATTGTTAAGGAGCCCATTATCTATATTATTATGTGGATATTTGCTTGTGTTGATTTAAGTATTAATGTACCATGTAACAGAGCATACATCAAACAATATATAAACAATTGAACGTTGCTCATTAAAATAATATCCAGTATAATATGTGTGTTCAACAATGCTCAAATCTATAATATTATCCTGGATTTACAATATACTTCAGTCTGCCTAAAATACGAATTTAACAGCGCCTATTTATTATGTACTATCTCCGAGTAAAGTCGAACAACAGAAATGTGTTTGTGTCTAGCAATGTATAGTTAATGTTAGTTTAACTTATTAAATACAAATAAACATTGTTGATGGGAAGGAAATGGCTCTGCCGATGAATAATAAATGTGATTAAATAAATTTACACGAGATATGAGACCCAGAATTTAGAATTGTTTTTGTGCGTTAAGCTCGGTTACAGCCGTATACTGTCGTCTGTCAGTATGACTAAATGTAGACATTATGCCACTTATTAAATGAAAATATCTCTGTTTGTGAATTACCTATTTGTTAATTTGATTCAATTCACATAATTGAATTAATTTACATGAAATAGGTAAGTGTTAGTGTGTTACTTTGCAGACGCAGAAGTTAGAACTGTCTGCGTACAGCTGTACCTATATATGCAGCTTGTGTAAGAAGAATAGCTATGAACATCAATAAATATATTATGACTTATATATGAATCATATAATTTATTCAAAGTCAATTTAAACTACCTTAGTGATGTGACAATCAATATCGCATATAAATCATAAATGTAATCACAGACATGTCTCTGTACACTGCAATTTCTGACATGTTTAGTTAGGAAATAAAAGATTTTTACTACATGCAATGCATGTACCTATATATATAATCCAGCATAAATGGTATCACATATGATTTAACAACATCGACCGGCTTACACACCTCACATACATATACAACAGTGCTTCTCGACCTTTTTCGTTATAGGGTCCCCTAAATTTAATGTAAAACCGTTAAGAAATCGTTGACATTTAAATGAATGAAATGTCTATAATGCTTAAGACAAATCCTTATGCTTATTGGTAATACTGTGATATCGTGTAAAAATACCAGTAGGACTTTGGCGTTAAAGTCTCTGTAAGTCTCCTGTATAAACTACGACGAGCGTTGATGTCATTTTAAACTCTCATTACCGGCTACTGCAGTGATTTGCCTAATTATCAAATTTAAATGAGTAAAATGACTGTAGGTTACGGTATTTACGATATTTAAATTGTTCACCGATAAACGCACGGGCATTGTAAAATCGTAATATTTTACACGATCATCGCTCGACTTGCATACAAAATGGAGTATCGTAAAGACATTTCCAGTTGCGTGATGGCCAAATTTCACAGCAGATCTTTTTATATTATTTGTCTCAGAGAACGAAATACGGTGACTCGGTTCATTTTTAAGTCTTATTGTAGGACAACAAATAAACATTTTTCAAGTAATTTTTAATTATATTATATTAATTATCATTATGTATCAAAAGAATAACATACAACATTGTAATACCTTATTTACTTAAATCCAATACGAGTTAAATACATATTCATATATATAAAAAAAGAAAATGAAAAACATTTGTTTATTTATTATATAATAAAATATATTCAAAGCTCCTGTCTGGATCGAATGAAAAAAAAACCGATCGTACAATAAACGAAATGATTAATCCTAAGTCTCTGACATAATTATGTTTAGAAAATAAATTAAAATTAAAATATAATAATATAAATATAATACTTAAACATTTTTATTTTCGATGTGCGAGTGCGCCTTAAAAATATAATATCATTATGTAATATATGTCTGTCACCTATATTATTATTATGTGCCCGCCAAAGCCATGCGCACAAGTAAGCTCAGTGGTCGGCGGGCGCACGTCGGAGGAAACGATATGGCGGCGGCGACGACGACGACACGACTAATCGGTTGTCGGTTGCCAATGCTCGTGCGTCGTCGTCCGACCCCGTCCCGACCACCGCGGTTTATACATTTTCAATATACGTATACACTCGTTAATAAAAACACGTATAATACCGTATTTTATATATATATATATATATACATGTATGCGTGTGTGTGTGGGTATATAACATTTATAATTATCGTAACGGTGTACGCTCGTCGGCACGACCGGAAGTCTCGAATTCTTCGTGTGTGTGTGTGGAGGGGGGAGGGCGGTTGCAGTGGTCGACGGTGTGGCCGGACTTCCGGTCAATGGGAGGCCGTGTGCGGCCCCGTGGCGTTGACGGCCGGTTCGGGGACGGGTACGTACGCGGTGATGATGTCCGAGATACTGTTGGACGTGCCGAAGACCAGCGCCAAGATGCCGACGGAGATCAGCACCGCGTTCCGGATGGTCATCCAGACGGTCACCTTGTCCCAGTAAGTGGCGAACTCTATGATCACGGGCACGATGATGCCCAGCAGCGAGAAACAGAAGGCGCCGATGAGTCCGATGAACGGACCGATTGTCGGTACGGCTACCGCGATCGCCACTGCGAAAAACGACAAAAGAGCGCACGCGCTTTATTACATTGTTGTTATTAAAATATAATATCGAGTGCGACGTGAGTGTATCGCTATCGTATTATACTTAAATGGTGGTCGCTACAGTCGTTAGTGGTTGTAGGGGGGGGGGGGTTATGACTTAGGAGTCGGGGGCCTGGGACTCGCGTGCGTCCGTAGACCGCCTCCCAGTTACATCGTACTACCCCAATTATAGCATTAATATTAGAGTGAATCGTTTTAGAGTGGCCTTCGAAAACAAATTCAAAGGTAAGAAATAATAATATTATACATGACAATTCGTACGTTTTTATTAATTGATATTTTAATTTTAAGCGATTTTTAGTACTTTAAAATTTTAATATTTTACAAGTGTATAGCTATAACTCACATTGATATTAGAATATCAACAAAAACCCAAGTGGTGCCTTATCAGATAATATTCTTATCCTTAAATTTGATAGGTTCCTTAGTAGTTTTAATATCCTTCGAAAATAATTTAGTCGCATAGGTATAGGCATATAAATAAATTCAAAACGTATTTATAAAAAAACAATAATCGATGTTTGGTAATCGCCTTACTGACTGCAATATCGAAAAAAATTCTACTGGTATAGTTGATTAGTTGATAGTGAACTAATTATTTACAAAACAGTAATTGTAAAACTTGAGGGAAAGTAAAACTATACATTTAATATAAAATATAACATTTTAAATTTCAATAACTACCAACTAAAAATTCATAATAAAACAATTATTTTTTAAGTTTTAAAAAAATATTTATTTTTTAATAACCGTTAATTTTAATTTTATGAAAATATTTGGAGTAGGCTTTTGTATTCAGTTGTTGTTATAACCCTCTAAAATGTTGTACCCTAGTTGCAAGCATAATATCCACGTTTTCACACTCATATCACAGACATCACGTAAATTGTTTAAGTTTATTAAAAAATTTGAGGGCACATTTTTCTTTGAAACAGAATGAGTAAAAAGAAAAAATCGACCAATAACGATTTGCAATTTGAAGTTTACGGTATCGTTACTCACCAGACACGGTCACCAGAACTGTTCTCAAAACGTAATTGTGGTAGATTGTAGCTTTTTCAAAGTTTTCCTGGATTTTGGTCCACGCGATTTCCAAACATACGAAAAACTGTAGACCGTACGTGCAGAACACTGCTAAGCTGATGCATATCTTAGCCACTTGAGCGGCACTGTAATAAAAAAAACACAAGCAAACAAACATTAAAAACCAATAATGAGAATCGGTTACATTTTTTGAACGATGGTCGCTAGGCGTACGATTAATATAATCCAGTAGCATACGATAGGTGCCCAAATACCTGAATGTATGACCCAATTTTGTTTAAGTGGTCACCAATAATAAATGTAGGAGTAGAAAATTAAAAATATATATATGGATAACGTAATACTTCGCATAGTTTAAATCTAGATGCGTAGCTGGGGGGAACTAGGGGGCTATAGCCTATTCTACACACATACCACGTTTATTTTAGCCTAAATTCTACTATTATATTTTTAAAAATGATTTTACATAGTGTAAGCAGTGTATGAAAATTTAATGAAGATTATTTAGTGGGAGTTAGCTACCCCCCTCATTCGAAATTTCTGGCCATCCCGCTGTTGAGTATCATACCAGTACACGTTCTCGTTCAGAATCGATATTTTTTTTCATATAGAATATTTACTTAAATATATTTATAAAATATATATACCAAATATGTGGTATGAGTGTATATTTTGAAGTTTGCGCAATACCCGTAAAATTATAAGGCTATACAGCTGCATATTATGAAATGTTACACTCACGCGTCTTCGGTGGGGAGGTTTAATGTTATACTCGATTTCGTTTCATTGCCGTACTTCAAGAAACCGAGGAAACCGAGCATAATGTATACGATGGTCACGCCACCCATTCCGACGTTCAGCACGCCGAAAACTCCCAAAAATTTTCTGGGTGTTTTCATGTTGTTTTCCAACGGCATCACCTGCAGCAATAAATAATAACGGTGATAATCCAAGTCCAATTTGTTTAAATGTTATAAGATTATGTGATCTAGATAGGTACTTATAAAACTGCTGCCGCTTGACATTAGTAAATAAAATAACAAACACAACTTGATAGACGAACAGATAAATCAATAACAGGGAAGTTATACGACACCTATAATATTGTAAAACGGCAGACATATAATGCGATTTCGTCGACTGAAACGCTCCAAAAGTGATGTCGACCCAGCGAACCATGTATTTACACTAATATAATTATATACGATTAGGTATAATATGATTTTATTAGACGTAACAGTCGACGAAAAGTAAAGAGCTTCAAATCGTAAGGGGGAAAAAATTTGTACATTGGTACTCTAATGCCGGGTTGTATGAAAAAATTATTAAGTCAACGTCCCAATACAATTTAATGGACCAATCATGGGCCACTAAACCATGTTTAAGGGATCATTAGCTCACTATTGATTCGTTAAATGTTTAGTGATTGTTCATGGTACCCGGGATAAGTGTACAAAAACGGCTGAGATCGACCACCGACGGGTGTGGACTGAAATATTTCGCCAATCAATAAACTAATAAAGTATACATCATCACGCCCGGCGATAATCGTAACGTACCACTCCGATGGCTTCCATGGCGAACACGGTGAGGCAGAAGAACGTCGGGAACGTTTCGAAGGAGCCCACGGCCTCTCTTTCCGAAATGCTGGGAATGTCTATCAGCGTGTAATAGAACGTGATTCCCAGACCGACGGACATCAACAGGTTGGCGACCATAGACACGGGCGCCAAGTACTTGAGATTGGGCACGTAGCTGAGCAGTATGAGCGGCAAGAGCAGCATGGCGATGAAGTACCGGAGGTTCAGCGAGTAACCCATGTGGTGGGCGAACAGCTGTTCGAAGTTGGAGGCGATGATCACCGTGTACACGCTGCACGTCCCAAAGTACGTGACGAACAGCAGCCAGAGCACCGACTGCCGGGTGATAGACGAGAACTTCCGGGACCACGGGGGTCCGTTGGCGAACGCCACTTCGGCCACGTCCGCGTAGCCCATGGCCGTCACTCTGGTACGTCTGTAGAGCGTGTGGGCGCATTTCACCTGCGAAACGACGAGAGAATAATGTAATACTCTCATTGTTGAGTACATGATATATACGTAAGTACCTAAGTACATATGTGTTACACTAAACAAATCTGTAGTAACGATTTTTTACGTCCGATTTAAAGAAAAATGAAAAAAAAAGAATCATAAATACATATGATCGCAGTGCCGCAAAAGTGGATAATTACCTAATTTTTCTAAATTTCTACAGACATAAGTATTCTTGATAACCAACTACTAAAAAGCAGCGCGCTTATTTAGTTAATCACTCAATTCAATTAACTTATCAAAAAAAAATTTGCAAATCGATGTTTGTTTGCCTTACAATAATATTATACTTATTGCACTTGGTAATCGCGCATGTCACAATAATGGGGATTTTTGCCAGTCCCGTAGGACATGTATGTTCTATGATCAATAATTAGAGTTTGCAAGTGATTTATATTTATCTGCGTTATAAGTGATTAAAATGAAATTCCTATAGTTACAATATGTAAGGTGACATAACAATGTGTTTTTTTTCGATTGACAGATTTCCGTAACCGTCTTATGCCATTAAACCAACCTTTTTTTTACGGCAGGTTACATCTGTGATAAGTTTCGGCATAACGAGCCAACAATATTTAGATAGGGATAAAAGGATAATGACATTTAAGATATATACATTAAAGAACTATTTTTTAGTAGCATTATATTAAATGTATTTTCAAAACGTTAATTAGCTTGGCGGTCGGTTCGAAAAGTTTGGAGGAGCCGTAATTTGGAGACCCGTCTCTTCTGCCTTAAACAATACCTTATATATTTTAATAGTAATAGTAACATTTTAAAGAGAATCTCGGATATGCGTGTACACAATATATAATATTTAACACGTGCGTGCACTAACCAGTGAGTATGAACAAAACGTGCACACGAACGACACGAACACAGTTGCGAATATGCCGGTTATAAGTCCCGCACACTGGAAAGCTAGCGGCATGGCCAGGATCCCGGTTCCCAGAGACGCCTTGAGCAAATGAGTCAGGGTCTCGCCGTTGCTGTAAAAATCGAAATAATTTTGTATGACATTATTTATTTATTTGTATACATGACACGGTACAAGTCCGAAAAACTAGTACATAAGAACATATAATAGGTACTACAGTATAGGTACGTAGATAATTAATTGTATAACATGTATAATAATTTTGATATATATATATATATATATATTTGTACATTGTACAAGGTGATTTTTAAGTATGAATACCTCCGTTTTTCCAGTTGATATTACATTTGATCATGAAACAACAATATTTGCAAATACTGATTTTTAGAGTTTTTAAGTATACCTAATTTTCAAATTTCTGTCATTTTTGTACTACTTAAGGAGTGTCCTCATGCGATACAAACTTCCATTTTTCAAATGAGAACCCCCCCCTTTTTTTATTAAAAATTATTTGTCGGATGATTAAATGTGTATACGATCTCAATGTATTAAATTGTAAAATTCTGTAGTTTCTGAGAAGTTTCTGAGTAGTTTCTGAGGTATTAAAATGTTTATACTAGGGATAATAATCCTTAAAAATGGATTTACAAAAATATAACTTAAATGTTATATAAGATGATATAGTATTTATTATACTTGGATCATTTTACAAATTATTTATATTGATAAATCAGTAGTAATTACAAATATTTTCAAATTATCTAATCCTCCATATAGCTACTCAGCCCATTGAGACGGATATATTATCCTTAATATACGAAATTTAAAACTCAAAAACTACTTGCTCGAGTTTTGATTTGGATTCATCAAAACCCTCAAAAATAATATCCGCTGAATAATAGAATAATAATCAAGAGTGAAAAGGGGAAGTTCCTATTTGAAGAACAAAAGTCTGTATTGTCACAGAATCATCCTCAATAAATGTTACAAGAAATGCCAAAGATCAGAACTTGAATAAAAGAATTTGAGAATAAAATATAAAGGATGAACAATGAACATGCTTAAAAAAATACCCTGTATACTATATACAGTTAAATAATTATTTATATGAGTTATAGTTACGTTATTATTAAATCGGTACAAACATATTGGTTAAGTCAATTGTATAAATAATGGTGATAATTATAATTACAATTATGATGATAATATATCAATATGATATTATATTAACTATATTATATTCGATAACACAATATCAGTATTAAATAATGATTAATGACATATTGTATATAAATATAGGTACTACACTCACGTGGTCGGGTGTTCCAAGTTTCTCTCGAGGAATGGATCGAAATAATCGATGCCATTGAGGTGTGCTACTTCGCTCTTCTCTTGGTTTTTGCTAGATTTTCGTCTAAAATGAATATGTACATACCATTAATAAACATTATATTATGTTTTATTTTATTTTATTAAATTTTAAACGAAAGTCATTCTTATAGCATTGTCCGCGCACGTGGTCATTATTCTCATTTATTGATTTAATTGGTTATGAATTATAACCACATAAAAGTTAATTTGAAATAAACGAATAATTACTAAAATAATTAGAAGAATCATACCGAAACTCGTTCGAATAACAGCGCATAACACTTATACCAAATGAAAATACAAATACAACATTAGATAATAATAAAATGACTTTTGGTTCTTTGGAAATATAGTTTAGCAATAACAAATTTTGTAGTTAAATACTTCAAATATCCTAAATACGAATCAACCTTCGATGAATAAAAATGAGAATACCTATAAGTAATCTATATATTTTGTGGCTATATTATCTTCTAAACAGTGAAACATGACGTCTGTTTATTTTTATAACGAAAAACAAGAACACTTTTATGATGGCAGACGACTGCGGTACTTAAATTATTTATCGGAATACGAAATAATATTGTTCGGGTTAAACCAATAGAAAAAATGTAATATTTTACCATAAAATATCACATAGAAAAAATTGTTGTTTTCTCCAAAAGACTGCAAGCGACGCGTATTATACTATCTTTAAATATATTTTAACAATTTGTATTTGTAATTTTTTTTCAGTCGCATAATATGCAATTATGTATATTAAACAAAAATAAAAGTAAATGATTTAATTACGTCATCGTAGTTGTAATTATGTATATATTTATAATAGTTAAGAACAGACATTTCACATTTATACCTAACTCCGAGATACGATGTCGGCGGAGGGTGAATAGGAGTGTAGGCAGTGTTACGCAGTACAGTTAATAAGTCGCATGTTTGACATATTTGATGAAAACCGCCTCTTTCATATACAATTTTTTTTATGAAAATAATGTAGGTAGACTTAAAGATTTCGGTAGTATTCTGTAAAAGGCTTTTATAAGCGCATTCTTAAACATTACACATTAAATCTCCAAAGCACTTAGCGCATCATAGTATGTCAAACTATACACCTAAACGCATTGCGTGTTATGAATTTATAAAAATATATTTATTCCATACGGTAAATTATTTTAATGACTTACAATAACTTGTATAAAAAAAAAATTGACTCAAATTTTATAAATATAATGTGTACCTATATTAAATATTATTAATCATTGTTTTAAAAAAGTTGTTTACTATATATTCTGTACGCTTTTCATAAATGATTTATCGATGTGGGACGGTGGCTCAACCTGTTAAACTTTTACAACGATTTACGACGATTACTACCACATACGATAAACGCATCCCTTAAAAACAATTATCTGCGGATCAGAACTCGGTAGATTTTATAACGGTATCTTATATATACTACGTAGTAGTATCACGGATTAAACAAATTCAAGTTCAAATTTTAATTAAATTTAATCTGAGGTAGTACAGTCGCATCACACGCGGTCACTCGGAATTGCAGTAAGACAACGATAATTATATTGTTGTGTACTTGGCGTCGAGATAACATATAATATAATTGCAGGACTAGACATATATATACACACAATATAGGCCGTTGTGTTTTTCCATTTTCCCGCGTTGTTTACTCGATGAGTCACATCAATAACAATAACGCGTCTGTTGTCTTAATGGCGTTTTTTAGAGCCGTTGATTACCTATATTATGTTTAAACACCGTCGTCAGGTCGAAAGTATAACAACAAGAAACGATAACAATAATATTAATATGACAATGCTCATAACGCGCGTAGAGCATCTAAATATTGTACATAAGCAGATACGATTTCAGTTGACTCGCGTACTTTATACGTATTGCGAAAAATTATTACCTACGACTAAACTACTCGAATATGCGACAACAACGACGGCGAAACTATTTAGGTAGTACTAAACTACTGAATACCGTCGATTCTCGACAACTCGAAAACTTCCGATTTTTTCTTGTTCCTCGGAGTGTTTGTCGATTATGTTTGTGGTATATAACTCGATTTGGGAACAAAAAAAAATTCGACTTTTGTGTTTCAAACAAAACTTAAAAACACTTCAACGGACAAGAACGAAATTATATTCGAGTCACCTATGGGAGTTTTTGAGTCATTGGGGTTCGAGTTTTAACGAGATTCGAGACTGTACTAAAATAATGGGTTCAGCCACGGTACGCGGAAATAACATTCAAAATATGTTCGACTTGGCGTGCGGCGGGCGATAGACGTCGCGAATGCCAAAACGCCAAAATTGGTCGACGGCGGTAAACCAGCTGCTGCTGCACCACTTCACACTGTATGCGAAATAATAAACCAGTACCGGGGTATAATCTACGCGGTCAGTAATCGAATCATATACTACAACCACACATCACATCGTCGTCGTCGATTATACTTTCGAAAGAAATCAATCGTTATATATTATTATACATTTTTTTTTTTTTTTTATAATACGTGTATGGTGGACCCGAAATAATTATATCATTGTGAGGCACACCGCCGGCGCCGAAATAGTACGCAATAATTATTATATATTTATATCGGTTCAGAGTTCGGTGAGCGTACGCTTTTTAAAACTAATAATTAACGACGACGACATAGTCTCTTGTCGGGCGCCACGTTTCTGGACAAAAAAAAAACGAATATACAGTATATTATACAGAATGATTCACTAAGCATGCTCTCGCCCAATTGCTTATCATTTAATCGTTCTAATTCTGATTTATGACATTTTTAAGTTCACTCTCAAGGACCGTAATTTTTTCGAATAGTTACCTACTTCGATTTGTTTTGCCGTTTAAACAGTGTCCAGAGGCAACGCAAGCATTTAATCACAAACTTCTGATATTCAAATGATAATCACCCTTTTTTTCATTTTATTGTTCGGCTAATGATTTTTATTTTAAATGTTGATGTATATACATCAAAATTCAACCAATTAGATTATGAGTTATCACACTTTATGTATAATCGGGATTCAGAATGATAGTCTTTAATAATAGTTTTGCATAAAATAATATATGTAATATTTATTATATCGCCTAATAATATATTATTATAGATACATAAATAAATTTTACAAATTATTATAAAATCTTCACAGTTCACAGACTAATATCAAATCTTCTTTTCCCCCCCCCCCCCAAATCTTCTAATTATCATGTGCCATCATCCTTTATGCACAGAGTTTAGTAACTCGAAAACTTTCAACTCAAATTTAAACTTAGATACATTAAAGTTTTCCAACAAAATAATTTCCTGAACGATCTAAAGAAAATAAGATTGGTTTATATTTGAAAGAAAAAGTTGTAACACATGACATTTCTTATGGCATAAAAAAATCATAGTTTAGAAAATATGGTCTTTAATTATGCTTCAAAACGTACCTATAAAATCAGAATTCAAATAAATGCATTACAATAAAAAGGAAAATGTGGATGAACATGATTGGCGAATCACCCTGTATAACATCATAACTTTGAGTGTTTTGAGTTATAACCCACCAATAGTAACAAAATGTCAACCATTATAAATGTTTTAATTTTTAAAATAAATAAAATGTGATAGTTTAAAAAAAATTGTGTATGGAGAATAAACCTTAAGACGTTGCACATAAATAATCCTCAAACGAATGGTTTGAACGAGTTACTGAGGTGTTAAAAACTCAATTAGAGTCAAAAATGTAAATATTTTATTTTCATCGCGTTTAATCATTTATAGAATATAAACATTTATCAATATCTACCAACCGTCGAATTACATTATTTTCCAGGTATAAGTATATTATGTGAATTGACATCCACAAACCACTTTGGATCGTACATTTCGAGGGAAAAAAAGAACTTTGAAAATTCGAAGAACGTGAATAAAGTAAAAATAAACGTGTTAACAAAACTTACTTGGTTTGTGGTACTTCTTTCATCTTGGACTTGTCGTCCAACAGGAACGTCTGGAGTTCCGGCTCTGCGCCTTGTGAACCCTGAAATGCGACCACGGTATTTATTTATTATTTATAGTTTACAAAAATAATAATATTGTGCACAGAGTATTTATTTGGGGTGATGTTATATATAAGTCGTCTTCGGCAAATGTATTATTGTTATTATTATTATTTTCTGTGGCGATAATATTTTGCATTCCGCATACCTATATCCGTACACCGCGCGACGGCAGCGACATACGCTCGGGAGACGCCGGGACCTGACTGAGGAAGTGACAGAGAGAGAGCGAGGAAGAAAAGGTGGATCGTTGACAAGTTATTTGGCCGTCGAGAAATTAATACGCGTCTTTAAAAATAAACTCTATAGGCGTATGGTGAGTATATAGGTACACTGCACTTATGCGCGGCCAGACGGACACTAAAATATATTTCATATTCTAAGATGTATTACATATAATATGTGTATACACAATAAATGAGTATAAAGGTAGACCGTGGCGGTGATCGTGGGGCGGACGCGAGAGAAACGAACGAGAAAAAAAAACACTTATTCCCTAAATGGAGTTTCGACCTATATAATAATTATTATGCGTGCGTACACGATGCACAATGCGTAATTATCATTATACTTACTGGAGTACAGTATATGTATATATTTGCAACAACGGCGACTCGTCGCGCGGTGACCGAGGATTTCGTGGAATATACGCAGCCGGAGGAATGCGCGCGCCTACCTATGCCGTCTGCGGTCTTGTCGACAGAGTGCTGTTACAAGTAAATATTATAGGATAATACAATGAATTACACGGCGTGTCAAAGGCAGCCCGGAAGTTTGAAAAAATTGTTTTCGAAGTTTTTTGTCTTATAAATTTGTTTTCCCGCAGTAGGTCGCTGTAGGTACTTTTGCTACGACGACGACGACGTCCGCGAATCGACTGCGATTGTACGCAGATCCTCGTTCGCCGTCATTTTTAAACCCCGACGAAATGTGTGTGGTCGCGGGCAACAGAGATATTTTACGGAAACGTGCCTTATCTATATGTATTGCAGAACATTTGGGAAAAAAATAGACGCAGGCCTATATATAATGAGAGATATTTTTTAACTGGCATATTATTATTATTATTTATGTATATGATAGGTACGTTTATCGTAAGATGTAGTCGGCATAGGTATAATTGTACAGTAATATAGTTGTATCACATATTATATATTTAAATATGATTAATAAAAAAAAAAACGGTTACGTGTGCGACACAAACTCAGACGGACAACTACAACTGAACCAGCACTCTAAAAATAGATACCCTAATTAGTATAGACATATCGGAATTATGTATACAGGTACCTATCGTTAAATATGGGCAGCGTTGTCTCCGCACTACACCAACCACGTATAAAACTACTGAAATATAAAATTATAACCTACAGTAATATCTATATCAGGGTGGTCCAACTAGCAGTCCTTAAAGACTTCTACCCCCCCCATTAGAAAACAAAATATGCCGGTAGTAAATAATACTATTATATTTAAGTACTAGTTTAAAATTTGGATTCTAAATAATTATATATTTAAGCGACCTTCTGATCATCATAATCATAATTCGATATTAATCTGTACTGTGATAACTTGTATATTATAAAATAATATTATGTTTGCTATGAAATAAAATATGAAATCTTTGTATTGAATTTTAAAACAAGAAATATCGTGATAAAGACATTGTTATTAGAATAAAATTAATTTTCTTAAAAATAGATAACAATATTTTGTAGTTCTAAGAAAATAAAAAATTATATATACCTAATCTTATGAATTATTGAAGATTTAAATCGGAATAGATTGATTTACTTATCTGCGTCACCCTCGTTACCTACAGAGTTGAGATAAGTCAGGAATATTCCAATATATTTAAATCCAACCAGGCTTAAAATGGTTGGAATCTATTTTTCCATTCAATGGAATAATAATAAGAGTACTACAGAGATATGGAATAATCGGCGAAAAGAAAACTTGGGTATCAGGATGTCTGGGTGTGCACAATCACAATCACAATTACTATACAATCATGATCTTGAATGTCAATGAATGGGCCTAAGCTATTTTAAGGCCTAAACTATAACTAAAACTTTACGAGTAACATTGCAGATTACACTTTGATTTGTCAAAAATGCACAAGGCTCGTAAAACCAAAACAATTTTAAAAATCTGTATTATAGGCTCAGCAATTATCAACATAGGTATTTCTAAAATTATATTGTACTACATACGATCATATATACATATATTGTTTTATCACAAACCGATAGTGTTATTTGAATAACTAAAAAATTGATTCTTTTTCCCAGAATTTTTCTTTTCTAATCTAAATGTTATATTTGAATAATTTCGTTTTTTAATCTATTAATTGTAATTAGGTGTTTTAACTACACATTTTTTCGTCACAATAAGACTAGAATACAAATTCAACAATAGGTGCATGCTATTATAATATAGACTGCAAGTATAAACTTTCTTAGTAGGTACCTACGTTTTAAGAATAAATGAAAACGCAATTGCTTCTATTGATACTTGACATGGAAAATAATTCATTAACAAGGGTCAAGAGATAAACAAAAAATTAGTAATTGAAACGTTATTACAAACGATCCATTTATATCAAATTAAACTGATTATCTATAAGCTAAAATTAAACATTCTAAAGAATAAATAATAAAAAGCGTTTGAGCGATAACCTATTCCGAATGAATGTGTAAAAAATAATTGATCTCATAATAATAATTATTGCAGTAATCAAGACATTCCAATCCTCCACAAAAAAAGTGTACAAATTAGGTACCTTTATTGTTAATTATTATTATTCAATAAAACAAATCCCTGCCGATGTTACCAATATTTACAGGTACAAACGGTTTGTGTAGTTTGGTTAGGCCACTAATTAAACGTACGTGTATGTTTATTAGTGATGTACCTAAGGTTGTATGTATTTATATCAAAACATTATTTATTTTTTTAAAAACAGCATCAGCTATAAATGTTTTATCGGCAAGTAATTAAAATTCAGTTACAGAAAAGTGAAATTATGTAATGACAGTGAATATCCCGTGAAAGTGTAGTGAGCGTAAAATTATACACGCTTACAGGTACAATTATAAAAAGACAATTTCTTTTATTTGTTCAAAAACGCGAACATGTGTTATCGAGATAATGAGTGTTGGGTGTTAAAAATGACTTAGTATAATATTATAGTCTCGTATACCCAATTGACAAGGACAAGTAATTGTCCGATTAAAAAATGGATAAAATGTGCCAACCTCACTTGTCGATGAGTTGAGTATATCATATAGTTCACCAAAATCGCGTGGGATTGCCCATACGCAGCTTCACACACCTCTTATATTTAAATTTCATATAATAATTGTATTTCTATCGTGTCTTGAGTGTTACTGCTGGATATAACTATACTCGCTCCTCGAGCTTTCGTGTTAAGTTTGTACATTTTTTGTCTTTATTCAAGGCTTGTATTATGCTTAAATTGGAACATATGTGTTATCAAGCAGATTTTATATTTTCTGATAAATGTTTTAAAACAATACCGTTTAGATAATCTTATAAACTTAAAAAACTTTTGGCACAATATTCTATACTCATTTATATAGGTACCTGCGTCTAAAAACCCGCTAAAAATTCCATTTCAGAATAATATCTAATAAATATGAGTATAGGTTTTCTTTAAAAAAAAAGTAACACGTTAGATATTTTGCAAAAAATAGGATTTCGGGGAGCAGCTGCGACGGACTATGATGGCTTCATCTTATATGATAATCCGCGTTAAAATTGTTTAAAAAAAAAAATGTCCGTGTATACCTACTACCTACGTGCTATTATTCAATGTATAGAAAACTCGGCCTATGTTATATCAAGGCGATAATATTAATAATTAATTAATAATAAAAATAACTCACCATGATGATTGCGGTTCGTTTGCTTCTTTTCAAGTGTTGGAAATGAGTCGTCCCACCTCGCAGCTATATCACGATAATATGTGGTGCGACTGTATCACGCGACCACACTGAGTAACTTCGCTGGAGGAGTTGTGCAGCGTCTCTGCGACCGATGTGCAAGACACAACCTGTAAAAAACAAAACGCACGGTAAATAATTAAACTCGACAAATCGCGTGAGACTGAGCACACCACCCCATGACCGTCATCGCTGTCGCACCGATTACGAATGCATTATGAAACGGCCTTTGACACGAGCCGTACGCGTGATAACGACATTTCGTTGTCATCGTCGTGTAAAACATATTATGTATACGATTAAAATATTATTTAAATTATTATTATTATCCGAAGACATTATACGAGCGACTGCTACACATCACGTAGAGGTATATATATTATATATATATATATGTGAACTGTGGAGCTCGCGACGATATTATACATGTTAATTGATTGCCTGCAATCTCGTTTTAACTTCAAAAAAATTCCTATTTTCTTACAGCATTTCTAATCTGCAGCGCAGTGCGTTATGAGTATGAAATATTACAAATGAAATTTTCACTTTGAAATATTTCGATGAAATAATTTATTTTTTTTAAATTTAAATTTTGTATTTTCGGTATGTTTCATACAATTATCACTAGATTGTTGCACTGATTTCATACCTGATTAGTGATTATCACTACTTAATTTTGAAACGGATAGATAAGATATAATATGCACCAGATTTCTATAATATTTAACTAAGGAGAGATGTTTACTGCACTTCTTACTAAAGTTTTAAACTCAAATTTGATTTTGATTTTTCATTAAAATGAAATATTTCAAAAATATAAATTTCAATAAATTGTAGAATGTATATTTTTCCGTATACATGCACAGAGTATTATGTACAAAAATAATAGTTAAATATATACATAATATAATATATACGGATAGCTAACGAATTATTTGTTCGTTTTTGTTCCAGTGGAAAAGACGAACTATTTTGTATTTAGTGCGTCAAAGTATTTTTTCATATTATTATATAGTATGGTGATTATTGTCGTGTCCGTATCGTCGATGCAGTGCGCGCGGTATATGACCACAGATATCTAAATGAATACGCACGAAAAACGATAATATATTATACGACAACAGAAACGATATGGTAACAATATAATATTTGACAGCCAATGACGATGATTGCGTTAAAAAAAAAAATCACTGTGATGCATTCAAAAAATCAATCTCAATAGAATAATTGAATTACTTCGATACATGACGATACGTACACAGTTTGGTGTTAAAAGAATCGCCCTGTAAATTCACTGCGTTCAAAAACTAAATAACTATAGATATTATATACTCTGATGCGTATACGAAAAGTGTCTGTACGATGGACTGTTCGCGGTGTTAGAGAATTTCCCTGTATAATTTAATGGATCGCACGCTATACACAATAATCGCTATTATGATATTTTAATGTATTATTCTGCTTAGGTGAAGATACCTCCTCTGGCGTAGGCGTCATAATCTTATTATTATTTCGGATGGCCCGGACACAAGTTGAAGGACTGCATCAGTACAGTAAGCGGTTTTATTATTGTGGGTCGTCGCCAAGGACGTTCTAGCTGGTAATATCTTGTATACGAGATAAAAAAATAATATAATAATAATAATCGCCACAGCGCACAGAATATTATATCGTGTACTATAGTACGGTAGGGTATGCGGTATATATGGTAACCATCACACTCGCGTGGTTAGGTTGACGTTGCGGTTTTGTATAATATTATATATATTATGCGATATGAATAGCAATAACCAATATGTGCCCACGCCGTCGTCGACACACACGGCCGGTGTGTGATATTAAAATATTATATTTAAAGTTTTTTTTTTTGTCATTCTCCGCAATAAGATAAAATATTATTATAATTAGCGAATTCTACGCGATAAACGCACGTGCAACACATCAACACACGTACGCTGTTTCCGAGCCTAGATTTCGAACATTATATTATACATAATATAGGCAATCATCATTTGCCTCGCCTGAACGATAACGCGACGTCGATCCGGCAATATCACGAGCGACGTTACATTATAATTTTTTTATCGTCTCGCTTTGCATACGACACTTTAGATAGGTACTACCTAATTTTTGGTAGAGAATATTATATTAATATGAAATCGCACGAGTATGACTTCTGCAGCACACGTATTCCGGAGTGCGAGAATAGTGATAATAATATTTTTTTAGAAATAATCGTTTAGCATAATTGTTGTATACTCGGCCGGCTGCAACGTTTAAAATACTTAATAACATAATATCATTACATTATCTGGAAAGAGCGCAGAGAAGATTATGTTTACGCTGCAATGGTCGTAAAAATAATATATTAAATAAAATAACAACCGAAACACATTAAACGATATTATATTCAATCTCAATACTTTACATGGGTAGGTACCCTTTGGAAAAATGCAGATATTTCTTTTCTTTCAAATTTGGTAAATGGCTTACACATATTTCTTTCAACATACCACAGTATAATAAATGTCGGGGGATGATGTGACCGAGTGGTCTGACGCGTCCGCTGCGACGCAGCCGGTCGCGGTTCGATCCTCGGCTACCGGGCGGCATTTTTCTCCGGATATGTCTCGGTGACCGGAGAACAAGTGCTGCCATCCCCCACCCCCGGGGCATGGCAGAAACCTACGGGTGCCCCATTCGAAATTCTGCCAAAAACAAACACACACGTGTTCCCCCCTATCGTCCCAAAATATACAATACAAACCTACAATACAAATCCTACTACAGCTAATGGCCTCAGTTTCCGAAGCTTAAGATCAATAAAAAATAAAAAATAAATGTCCAGAACACGCCCCACTTTTCATATCAAAACATACGGAACCAACAATGGGCAGAACAGGGAAAATGAGTCCGATTTGGGCTTATTCTATAGTCAACAAATTCCATCCACTACCTAACCAGTTCTTATAATATGTACTAATCAACTACCTATAAGTTTATACATTAATTATTTAGTAGGTATTCTTATGTGATAGTTAAATTAAGAATTGTAATATTGTATTGTTTTCTTGTCTAATATATAATATGTATATTATATTATGTAATATGTACTTGAGCCTATAATATGGGGTTTACCTTAAATAAAATACAAAATAAAGAATTCGTGAGAATGTACGACTGTCGTTGAAATTTGCAATACTATATAATAATACGGTTGGATATGGCGCGTAATATTATAGCCATGACGAGTATAATATTAATAATTTTCAAGAAAAAATCGAATTTTAAAAAGGTCAGAAAATGATATTGTTTACAATCTATCATACATTGTGAACGCATTATGTTTATGTGATTACATTATCGATTAACGATTTCATCCCACAACTGTAGTTATATAACTGTGTTTGCTTAAAATTGATCGACATCAATTACGTTAATTACGAGTGTGGAAAAAATATTATATTTTATGTGACAAAGGCTCACGTGCGTGACACGTCTTGCTGACCACGTGGTCAACGCAGGAATGTAAATATTTATTATTTGCCGCAGCAAAGGTCGACGCATTATTATTAATTAATATATATATATGGGCACTGCCCACGCGCAAATACAGAGAAAAATAAAACAGTTTCGTTTTCCAATATGCCATTCGGTTTTATATGTACGTACACACATTATGTCGTTTTTCACGTTCTGTCAATAGAATAGTCAATTTGCGAAATTATTTACTCATGCACACGGAACGATGACTGTTTATAATAATAATATACATCGCAGCATAATGGGTATACTATTGTTTAGTTTAAAATCTCGTAAATACAAAAGTCGTACAAATGCGATCACACGATAATATTATATAACAAACAATATACGGTTGAGAGGACGCTACACGGTAATTTCGTCTTGCAAGTTGTGCCTTATAATATCATTATTATAAATTTGAAATGCCCATAGTTCACTTGAAAATTCGAACTATATCGTAAAAAAACCACATACAAACACAGACAATGTTCTTACCATCAAGTCTTATTTACAGGTCGGATTCACTCTAATTGTTCAGCCAAAGGAGCTAAACTTGATCTGTACACACTTGTAAGACGGAGACGATAAAATAATGTCCGTGTAGAGTACTCGGGCAGATACATACGTGAGAATTCGTTTGAAATTAATAATAATAATACTTTCAAGACAATTATTACGACCCCCGAGACACGAGATTTATTTTACAACAACGCGCATGTATAGTGCGCTATGCACCACATTTAAAATGAGTTTCAATCGAAATATCTGTCTGTAGACATTTAAAGTCGTCGACACTTAACGTTTTAAGAGAATAAACTTTCAATATTATAGAATATATTTTATCCAAATTACAGTGACAAAAACGTGATCATTTTGCATAACATTTTATAATAACGTGTTTTAATAACCTTTTAATATAACGAGTTTTGTATTTTAACAATTTGCATCCCGCGGTGAACACGCTTTTAAGTACCTACTTCGGTTTTTTTTTTTTTTTAAATCAATGTAGATCAATTGAGTTGATCTAGACGTTGATCCAATCAAAATGTATTAAAGTGGCTTGTCTGATACTTTTACTGTTTATTTGAGTGCGTAATATGTGCTGTAACAGTGTAACGTTTTATTTTCGTCTTTAAAACATTAAAGTTTCCAGTTGATAAGATACTTATTATTGTCAAACATATAATATATATTTATAACGTATATAATATATTTATTACAAGTGTTATTACTTATTACGCAATTGACAATAATTATTATGCACACACAAGAGCATAATATTACAACTGCTGCAGTATCATTTAATTGAACTTTCGCTGTACATCATTATAATATGGATGGACAATTATTATAACAAAATATATTACAATTTTTAACAATACAAAATATATATACTATGCGTCAATGTATACATATATTAAAATGTTGACGTCTAGTGAGTGGTGACCTACGGGCTACGATCTAATCGAATTATAAGCTTTTTATGTAAGACAACGATTATAATATTATTTATTCGACGACGGTGGCGTTCACATTTTTTATTATATAAAATAAGGTACACGATAACCCTAGGACTTAATAAAAAAATATTAAGAAACTTTTAACCTAGAATCGGTAAAGTAAACTAAAGTTTAAAACTAACAAACGTATTATTATTTTAATATAAGTAATAAACAATTAAATAGCGTGCAATTTAAACATATTTTATAAAATAAAAAAAAAAAAACTTTATCGTCAATACCCATGCTCTTGAGGCTCTTAGCGGTGTAACAAAGAATATAATATTGTCTTAACTTATTCTATATTATACCTACCTATACACTATCATACACTTATGAATTATGATAATTAAAATATTCCGTAAGATGATAAATTGTTATCCGAGCGCTCGCATTATCATAATATACGTTAACCACAATACGTTGGAGTATTGACAGAGTTTAAAAATATATCAAAGTAGCTATAGTTTAATGCAATAATAATATACAATTACGTCCATAAATTAATAATATTCAAACAATATCTACGTCACAGTGACGACTTTATTTTGAAAACAACCAACCTTCTGCTGTTTCCAAAGCAAGTACGTTACACTGCTCTATAAAAGGTAAATCTTCTAATAGGTACCTACTATTATTTACAAAAAAGTAAAAAATATTTGTAAAAAAATGTTTAAATATTTTCTTCAATAAATAACGCTTCGCGCAGTACAATGTGTTACGCAACTATTATTCGTCCATATTATTAGTGTAAAATAGTTTGGGTTTAGACTTGATAGTATTATACGTCTTTTACACCTTCAATATTATTTCGTATAAGGTTTTTGGGGCTTCTATATGCACAATATACAACATGTAGACTCTGTAGAATGAATATTATATCGATCGCCAAGCTGGTTTAACACTAACACATATACATACTAATTATGGGACCCGACGTGCACAAAGTATATAGTGTCGATAAAGTTAAATCATTTTGAGGGTTTCTGCAGCAAAACAACCAAAAACCATGTTTCCGGATTATAGGTTGGCCATAACATCCGACATTACGAGTAATTCTAAACACAATCGTCTTGAATAAAATTTAAATAATATCGCATTAAAAAAATAAAAATGATATTGAATTAACATTTTTAATAACCCATGATGTATAGTTTGAAAAGTATATATAGCACACGTCATCGATTGTAAAATTGAATACATATAAAACAATAATTAGGTAACATAGCAGATAGAAAAAATATGACTTTTTAATATAATCTAGTTCTCATAGAAAAGACTATTTCAGGTCAAATCAAGAGAATGACATACATATTACAGGGATTGTAATTAATGTCAAACCAGTATAATATTATAAATTACTGTGTCTACTAAACATTTATATAAAACTCTAAACAATATACCAATGGTCTTTAAAGTTAAAATATAAAATATAGGTAGTTATGGTGTATGCGTAGGAGGTATACTAAATAATTTTTTCGGGTGAATAGAACACAAATCGAGTAAATAATAAAAAAACAAGTTATTCGGTTGTTTTTTTTTTGTTCGTCAAAGAATAATATAAAAACCAAATTTGAGGACAATATATTATTCTGAAAATATTTTTATAATCAATACAGATTTTAAAAGTGAAAAGTTTTTCAATGTCTTTGAGTAGTAGTTATAAAGAAAAAACACACACGCATCATTGTACACAAGTAATACAATCATTGCAATACTCAGAATCTAAAATTATACACAGCACACAATATTACTGTGTATTATACTTTATGTTGGAAGTCCTTAAAAAATAGTATTTTATAAGCGAGTTGAACTTTTAGGGGTAGTACAAAGCGTAATATATTTTATTTATAAGGGCATTTAAACATTTCAAATTTTAATATCATAATAATAATAACAGTAACATAGTAATTTTTAATTACAGCTTTAAAAATACTATGAATCTATAATACTGATTTATTCGGGGGAAAAAAACGAATAATTTGGATGAGTGAGGTACCTATTAGGCAATCTCTATATAAAAAATGCATTATCACTGTGACATAATTTGGGTTGATAGCGATAATCAGTTTAAAACGCACGTACAGAACAGTAGATAATTTAATAGAGAAAAAATATAATCAAACTTTTTGAGACTTCTATATTATATAAATGTACTCAAGTAACATATTTTATCAGATAATTGAGTAATTTTTTTCTTTAGTTGCAGCAAGAATAATATAATGTAATATAGTATAATAGTATAATATTAAACATATATTACTAACATATGTTTAATATTATACTAGTACGTAATAGTACGTTACACAACATTTATGCAAATGTCCACCCTTTAAGCCTAATATACATCTAGTAATTTTAAGTAGCCATTCTTAACAGTGCATGCAATAAGAACTTTATTTTTAAAAACTAATAAATGATCTAAGTACCTAGCATATATTAATATATATCAAGCACTTGAATAATACACTATAATATTAAATTCAACGATTATTTAATTATAAATCAAATTTAAAGATAATGTTTTGAAGTATAATATATAGTTTTATTGATTTAAATTTGCAGAATACAAACGTTGTTCAAAACAGGTAACAATATTTAATACGTATTTCTTGTCTTTTTATTATTCTACTAAAGACTTAAAAAGATAAGCAAGAATAGTATTTCTAAAAAACTGCTTCTGTGTCATCGCTCATAAATTATATATACATAGTTTAACAAAGATTGAAAGATTTATCATCATACACACTATAATATTTCACAAAATGATCAGTGAATGTGATGCCGACAAGCGCTGTAGATTATATTATTTAAACTGAGTACTTACAATATTTAAATAATATTTTTTTATACGTTCTAAATAAAATAGTGTGTATGGAAAATTAAAAATAATTGTTCTGTTCATTTATTTTGTTTTTATTATTATTCTCGGTCAGTAGAACAGCAACGTAAAAAACTCAAGTATTTTTGGCTTCCATGTAAAAGAAGTTGAGCCAATAAAAATACTGTGAAACGCCTAAAGCCTAGTGCATATTTTCAACATTTTTTTCAATCAGCGAATAACGATAATTGAATGATTTTTGATCGCACATAATTTCATTTCGACACACTTTAAGATTTTGACAAAAACTATTTTAAATAGGTACCACAATTGAAAATTGGAAGCGGGTAATAAACATATATATATAATACAGTACCCAATTTCAAATTTTTACTAGTGGACCAGCAGAGGTGGGCAATTTTTAAGATAATTTCCATCGCTTTCTAACTTAAAATACACATAAATAAGAAAATATTGATTCAATATAAATAGATTATTTTTAGACGACTATGAATTTATGAACCACTATTTTTAAATTCACAAAAATTAACTGATTATATGAAAGTGTGGTACTAAAACAAAATCACCCTTTACATTGTGTATTCACATTGTTTAGATAATATATCGTTGTAGTCGTCATTATGCAAAAAGTGGTCAAGAGAACATTTTCATAACATTTAAAATTTTAAAATTTCTATACTTAACTCAATGTTTTTTGTTTTTTCGCTTGGACACTTTGTGCAGAGCATCGGCCGAGTTGCTATGCAAGTGTCTGGCAAAAAGTGACCACGTGGAAAAAATGTATGGAGTCATACAAATTTAAAATATTAAAAAATGATCACATTTTGCATGACGATTACAATACATAATATAATATTTTATTTGTATCAGCCCATACATGACATGAATACCCGGTAAGTTTTTCAAGTTAAAGTATAGCATTGTTATAGGTATAATATGTCTACATTTACAATGGCATTTTGTAAATTATACTGTGCAGGCCGACCATCTATATATGTACATGGTTAATGCATTTGATTTTATACTTGGGACGTTAAAAGTATTTTTTTGTGTTTCTGTATCGAAATATTATTGTCTTAAATGTTTTGTTAAAACAAAAGTAACGGTTGACCAATAAGTATAAAAAACCAGTTAACAATACACAATGGACAGTATCCCGTACGATGCACACTGTATGAGTATAGGACACTGTATGTATATAGGTATCTGTTACCGTGATTTATATACCTACGTATTCTCTGCAGCACGGGCAATAATATTGATCGGTTTCATTGTACCAATCCTCCTGGGTAGAGAATTCCCATGCGATTTCGTTTGTTACCTACTTTAAGAAGATATCAATAGTTTGTTTAAACATATGTTTTACACAAGTCCATGCACAAAAATATTGTTTTCACAATATTTGAGGTTTTGACTTTTGAGAATATCATTGTATAATTTCCAGTAACTTATAAGAGTCATATATATTTTATAAATTAATAGGCGACGGTCCTGCAGTGATGTAGCATTGAGGGTGCACACAAAGCCATATGAATAAATAAATAAATAAAATGTATGCAAAAAATATATGTTAAAGTAGTATAACACGACTCAGATTTCTACAAAATATGTTTTGTCATTTGTGGTTCTATGTCTCGTGTTAGACATTATTACAGTATGGAAATTGATGAATTCGATGATTGGGCGTGTGCAAAGTCCCCCTTCCTCGCGTGTTGAATTTAAATATAAAATTAATCAGCCCTCCCCCCCAAAAAAAATCCTGGCTGCACACGACCACCTGCCTGCAAGTAACACTTACAGGACAACCGGTGATGTTTTTTTTTTTGGCAATATAGTACATTAGTACCTACCTACGTTTGTCAGACCGAGAACCGCGGTTATTATAATCATTTAAATGTTGTCATAAACCTGCGGTAAACGCGCTGTAGCAATGAAAACGGCTGGATGAGGTCAACAATTATAATCTTTAGTCTTTACATTATTAAATGAATAACCAATCCAATCAATGTAACGAGACAAGTACCTACACACACTCTATACCTACACATACAATAACATGCACTCGACATACACAAGCACACACGACCGCTATCATAAATATTGAATCGATATATTGACTTCTCGGTCTTTATTTTTTTTTTTTTGATTCCATATATAGGTATAAGGTGTAGGTACCTCTACCTAATTATAGTTGATAAACTACGTGACGACTTCATGTGCCGGGATAATAATTATATAATAAATTTTTGCATACTATTATACTCATATTACGAATTCATTAAAATTCAAAAGACGTATAATATAGTTCCAAACACGTGATCTTACATCGAAATCAGATGCAGAGAGACCCCACCGTGTATATTTATAGATTAAAGCGCATACAATTATTATATTGTAATGTTTTAAAAACGATAAAAGTACGTATTACACATGATTCATATTATAAGTAACAAATACTTAAACGTGTTATGGTAATAATATTAATGTTATCTATATTAACACCACTCTCGGTATATAAGTATATAACAGTGCAGCAGTAACGTGTTCCGATTTTGATTTCGAAAGAAAAATATATTATCGTAGGTAGTGAGTATTTAGTATAAATCAATGACAGTTACAGTCAACCATCTTTGACCAATTTCAAATTTGTATGCGAATACCCCAAATTCCAAATCCCAAAAGGAAATAATAATAAATCGCAAATATTTCAAACGATAATAGATTATTAGGTGTAAGCATAATATTAGTATCGTGCAAGTAAATGTCGACGTTTATGTTTTTGTACCTATAATATGTAAATAATATTTAATCATCGGTTGATGAAAGTTGTACATAAAATCCCCTGAAACTACCCGAGAATGGAACAAAATCAAATATTGCTACAGACAATTTGACCTACAGCCGCAGAGGTAATAACTAATAATAGTAATAACTAATAACGTGGGCACCGGTGATCGTAAACATAGTCGTTTTGTTTACACGACGAAAAACATAGATGTCTCTTTTATTATTTTCAGATAACGAACTTTAGGATTTTTAATAACGTATAGGTATCTAGGAACATGAGGTACGTGGCGTGGTTTATTAAAGGTATACACAAAGTGCTATAAAAGTAGATTAAATATAAATGAACATAAATACAATGCGCCCTTGTATATAGAGCCTTTTAAACTAATGAGAAATTTTAAACGAAAAATTATTGTACGGTTTGACAACAAAAAAACCTGGCCAGATATTTCATAGCAATTACAGATTAGAGCGTGGAAATGCTATAGCACAAGGTTCTAATAAAGTATTACAAGAAAAAACGTACTCACATTTAAACTCTGAAGTCTGAAGCGATCAAGAAGAGAATTATATTGAATTCCTGCGAGCACTTAAGTATGATTCAAACAGTCACACTTAATACAAACTGCCGTGTAGTATCATTTTGAACATTTGAACGTTCAATTTCGAATTAGGTTAACGTATAGCTACAATGATCTTTGAAAGAATCATTAAATATATCAGTACAGTTATAGAACCATTTAAAAATTATATTATGGTTAAATTTAGTGGTTTGGAGGTTTGGACGTATATAATGGGTACCCAAAGGAAATTGAAAACGGTGAGATCTTCTTTCTTCTTCGCACGTACACACCGCATAGGAATTTACAAATGTTTTATAGGTATTTCCAACGCACAGTGAAAAGATGACAATTTTGAAAACAGCTTTAAATTTTCTTTTCAGACCTATACTTGAAATCGACTTTTTCTTATTTTTGATCATTTTGACCCCTTTTCACACTGCCCATTAAATCCTAAAAATAAATACGTTGAAAAAGTATAAATTGAAACATTTTCAAAGTTCAATTTCAGCTGAAAAACTAAAATCCAAAATAAGGAAAAGCCGATCTTAAATATAGTCAATATAGACTTAACGACAAATTTAAATTTGTTTTCAGAATTTTGGTACTTTCACTGAACATCAATATAAGACGTATGTACAAAATAGAAAACAAATTTAGAATTATACATATTCTACATTTATGTATTTATTAAGTTCTCACGAATCATCGCTTTAAATCCCCTGAACCAAAAATATATGAAAATTATTAAATGACAGTTCTTCTGATACTGAGTCAGCGGAGTGTATCATAAAAAAATTGGTGTCTCTCAAATAGGTTTAAAGGACGATATATAAAATTTCCTATTTTTCGTGCAGCAGAATCGTGTAGACATTTTTTTAATGAACACGAATGGTCATAGACCGAAATACGGCGTTACCGAATGAACCTTATTAAAATATTGAAACATAAGTATTATTTTCAATTCCTACACTCGACAGGTAAAAAAAAAATAATGCTTAAATATAGTTTTAGTCGGGCAAAACTCGTAACGTAAATGAATTAACCAAAGACTTGACGTTTCATCTGCAGAACACAACGTGCGGAAAATGGTATCTGTAGCCAGCATATGGTCTGCATTTTTTAAATATTAGGCGCCACGTCTGGCCACCGCCATTATACAATAAAACAATATAGGTACAATTAATGTACAGTATAGGAACTCTACACCGTAAAACGAAAAATGTAAAATTTATAATTACGCGTGTAATAATGGAAAATCATATTATTTGGCGGGCAGCAACAACAACGTGGAAAAATGTGATAATCTCTGCGGAACTATAGACGATTAATCCGTCGGACATCCGGCAATTTACACGCACGATAACATCTGAGCGTCGCGGATGGCAATCAATTGACGTGCACACGGGTTATTATGATTTAAATTATACGCGTCAGCACGTGATTTGTCATATTATTATAATGTGCGCAAAAATAAAAATAGAATTATTCAAATTTACGCCGTAATAATACGCACCAATATATAATAGCGTAGTACGTATAAACAATAGCATGTCAATGAATATTATAATGTAATATAGTAAAAAGTTGTCGTCACCAAACAATACCGTTACCTCGGGACGATTCGTATAGTGGCAGTGTCTATCATATATTATGTAATAAACGACAATAATATGTATGTGCGTACCTACCGTTTAAATTATAACTCTCAATTGAAGGCAATAACTCGCACACAGTCATAATATATTGTATAAATAGGTACCTATATAATAATTGATATTGTAATATTATTATCATGGCGGTCGTAAATGCATAGCTACTGCTACCTGTAATTATATTACCTACTTTTAACATTATACACACAATACGTGAAACATAAACATAATAATATGTAAATTACATTTTGAAAAAAATAAAAAACATATCAACAATTATAAGAGTACGTGGCGCGTGCGGCACATAAAAAAAATGATTTATACGTATTATCTTCTCCTCGCTTTTTAGCCGATTTATTTGATGCGATGCGGTGCCGTTATAATAATTAATTTACTATAATACACAGTAAAAAGATAAATAATAGCTTAACAAAAATCTACTAAGCCAATCGGATTTGTTTATGAAATGACAACTGGTGTGCGTTATACCGTTTAGAAGTTCAATGACATTTATCATATTCGTGTATTATTAATTTGTGTCAACAAAACCAATTAAAGTATTACAATTTTTCAACCAAACAGCATAATAGTTAAATTATATTATGCAAATTGAAATGTGAATAAATGTGGTATGGCATAAAAGAGGAAATGATGATGATGATATTTTTTGAATTTGTAATAGTTATTATTATATCGAATACCCACTTTTAACTTTTAATTGAAAAAAATGTATAATTAATAAGAAATACTTTTATGTGATCTCGGTTTTGTACGTTGTATGACCACCTCATTGTACTCGCTTCCGTAGTCCCGTTGTATGAAGTGCTATTAAGTAACACGATTGAAACGATAACATGTTTTAATTTCAATCAAACGATCCAAAAACGTTATCTTAGTTAAAACATTTAAAATAATCGCATATAAAAATCAATCTTTTGATCGATTCATCTTTTGATAAATCGAAAATTGGTTATTCTTGTAGTCGCGTACATACTCAATGAAAATAAAATACAAAATGGTTTTACAGTATTTAAACGCGACTGTTTCGCTGTCGTTAAAATGTCGAATTCGATGGAATAAAATGAACGGTTTTTTTTCCCATTTACACTCGTAGCGTACGAAGACGACGAAAATGTACGTCTAACACGCCCACGTGTATTATTCTGTTTTAAGAGCTGATCGACAATAAATTAATATCATTATAATATTATCGTTGTACTCTCCAGGGGACGACGGCGGAATTTTATGCGCAGTGATTTATTTTTTCACGTAGCCACGTGGTCTCAAACAGGTAGGTAGATGCGTATTTTCGCCATGCACAATTCATATTGTACACGCAGTAAACACAATATATTACACGCACATCATTGTCTATATTATAGTCGTTGCCAGTTGATGTTAAAATATTGTACACGCAGACAACATGTCCGCTGTTTCTTTTGCATCACATTAATATTTTCGTATTTATTTCAGCACGTTTTGTCTTTTACTTGTACGATGATGATGAGCCGAGTTATAATTTTCATTTTATCTATTTACAACGACGGCCGCTCAATGTAATAATTTTACGGCATTGAGTGTACCTGCGTGTACGACTTGTGATTCGAGTGGGCTGTATACACACTGCAGTTGTAGCATTTTATAATATTTTAATATTATCGCATATAATATGTAAGACGTGTCCAGTACATAATTCTCTCGCCGACCACCATTAGCGTCCGTGGACAATTAATAAAAAATAAAAAAAAATTGCAGCTGCGACATTGTACGGAGTTGGACAGTTTCCAAAACTGATTTCCTATAATATACGTATGTATATAATATGCGTCTAAATACTAAATACATTTAAAAATTCCTTCGGGAAATTACACTTGTAAGATGCTGTAAAAAGGGTACCTGCGCGTTTGTCGTATATTATTTAACCTAAGTAAAACACATATTTTCGAACTTATTTTTAATTCCAAACCATGTTACCATTTGGGTATAGCAGCAATTCGGAACCAGGTGAGAATTCCCGCAGATGAAAAATCGAGTGCTGCATGTGAGGGAATACATGGTACCTATATACTAAGGATAGTATTATACATAGACTTTATTATAGAGTAACAGAATTATTTTAAAAAATATTATTTTTTAATGATGCTGTTTGATTTTTTTTTTAATGCTAGTTGCAACTAAATATTTTATTTATTAAACAAATTAGGTAAGTGTTGAAAATGAGTAAACTAAAAATTAACTATCCAAAACATTAAGTAATTTAAATGATAGGTAAACACGTAAAACAAGGCAGTATAACTTATTTAAATATTCTTACTCTCTTTAGGTATATACCATTTCATCAACTACAATTTCCAAAATGTTGTACGTACTGTACAAATGAAACTCAAATTCAAACTATTTATGTGATAATATAATTTACAACTCACTAAAATAAAACTACACTTTTACAATTTTTAATGCTCTAATCAAAATCAGTACGTCACTATTATAAATTATTGTAAACTCAATTTTACGTATAGAGTACAAATATTTGCTTATAAACTTTATTAACTAAATCATTATTCAATATTTCAATTCGATAACTACAATATTGGCAGGTAACTGCATCGCCCTCTGTGATCAGTTAAATTATATACATTTTAGCAAAGTTTTTTTAAAATACTTTTGCTTAAGTCTACTATGTATATATATATAGGTTTAAACAAAATTAAAATTTTAATTTTAAATGTCTGTAGATAGATACATCATAATACCTTTAAAAAATAAAACAGTTATAGAAGAACCATTATTTTTACGTTAGAGAAAAATATATGATTAGTATTAAAAGAATATGTTGTAATAAAATAATTTTCAAAAACTTAATTAAGACTAAAGCCCGTCAATAATAATTAGTCAGACATTGTTTTTAGTATTTTTTGTAAAAATAATATAATATAAAAAAACATTTTGTGAAAAATTAAATTGAAAATTTTAAATGTAAGGTACTTAAATATTCAGTTCAGTTCACCGATTTCAATTATAATGAAAAAATGGTTAAATTAAATTAAATATCGACGAAAATAGAATCTAATAATGTAATTATAAATTAATATACTTATTTAAATATACATTAATAATGTAGTAATAATAATACAAATTAGTTAGATCATTTTAAAGCTGTTTGAAAATTTTTAGAAATTGTGTAATTGCATTTATTTTTCAGTTAACAATTTAAGAATAAAACAAGAATCATATAGTGCACTCAACTATAGTAACGAAAGCTATTTGCTGTAAAATAGTATTTATTAATTTACAAAAGTCTTAGTACAAGATTATCATAAGAATAAAAACGGTTCACAGTGTGGATTAGGTACTCTGCAATATTTTTCAAGCCTTTTTTACGTATTTTAAAATTATAGTTCAACACTGTTATTTGTATCTAAACCCCAAATAAATTATTGCCAAGCCCAATAAATAGCGTAAGACCTCAAATCGAAATGTATGGGTTAAAACTTTTTAAAACAAAACAAATTTGACTATAGATAATTTGAAAAAAATACCTAAAATCCTGTAGTCGTCATATTCTTTTTACAGTTTTAGCATCAGCAAAAGTAATATACCCTCACCCACATTATTGTACACTTTCTGAAAAATGTAAAACAAATCTTAAACACATTTTAATTTCAAAAAATTCAACTCTAATTCTGCGATGTCCACAATTTGTATTCTTTGATGTTTGGTTGGACATATTAAGAAATAATAAAGACTTTATATGCAGATCGATAGCGATTTAAATAGAACAAATAAGTATATGATATATTGTGGCTAAGAAAAACGTGACTTCAAACTGTTGGAGTATCGTTTATAATATTAACTTATGCATAATGAAAATATCTTAGGTAACATTTTTGTAATATTTCCATATTTTTGGTATGTTTATATTTTAATTGGTTCTTTATTATTAAAAAATGTATACATATCCTTAAAATTTAAATGAATGAACAAATTTAAAAAAATAAATAGTGTCCTGCAACGCTTAAAATTTAAAAAATATTTTGTTGACCATGTTAAAGATTTTGATCGACAGCCGCGGGTTGGGCATTGTTGCTTACAATTCATGAAAAGAATATTAAAATATTAATTTTATATTCTCTATAGTAATTTTTTATGCATACAACTTTTTAAAATAATTATTATTCCTTATAGGTAATACCTATCAACAATTTATAAAAAAATTAATTTTGTGTAAGACTATACCTTAATATACGTTGTAAGGCTAATACAGTAATATAGTAATATTGCTATGATTTAGTACTGACTAGTGAGTCAAATTAATGTGACGTATTAGTTATTATTAAGTTATTTGATTATTTTAATGATAATATAAAGTATTCATTTTCAATAATATATATTATGTAGGTTTGTTATCATTTCATATTATATATTATTATAATACGACTATTCGAGAAACACTTATAGATAAAAAATGTATTAGTGTTCATTCAATATTTTATTATACATAATATTTGAAATTATTTCATCAATTTGAATGCACTTGTAAATAGGTAATAATAATGTGTATCATCACTAACAAAAGATAAAACTCACAAAGATATAAAAAAAGTATAACATATCAAGTGCAGTAATACACAAACATTCATCAAATAAACCGTGATATTATATATGTATGTGAAAAAAACTCTTAAAGTGATTTCTTCTTTTAATTTAATCGATTTAAATTGTAGGCTTTTTTATTAAGTGGTACAATATTGGTATCATATGAATACCATATACGTATCAACAACAATAATGGGTTCAGTTTTTTTAAGTTTTAATCCCGGATTATGAACAAATAACATATTAATAGTTATGTATAAATTAAATAAATATTATTAATTTAAAAATCTAATATGATTGTATGTCAAACCATGATTTATATCGAATAGAACTTAAGAAATAAAAAAACTAAACGTAGGTACTCAGCACAGATAGCAGATATATAATATTTATTTTAAACCTTCATTGCATAATTATTTACTCAGATATATCTACTTTATTTCTTATGGTACTAGAAAAACACAAAATATAACTTGTTTACGTGGGTTGACAAAATATTGAACAGTTTTGACTAATTGTTCATAGAATACTTGACACATAACTAAACACGCATAACACTTTACATAATATGCATGCAATAACCAATACATTTTAGAAAAATTTATAAAAAAAAAATAACTTTCGAATTTTTTTTTCAAAAAAAAAAAAACGCAAATTGTATTTGTTTTGAGTTATTTGTTTTAAAAATAAACCGTCGATTTCGAAGTATTCAACACATAAAACAATTCTACAAATATAATAATCCTTAATCGCGTGTCGTCATCGGTTATCGGTCAAACGTAAAAAATACACGGACACGCGGTTGATATAAATAAATCTTTACGACGTACATTATAGGACCCATGAATTATACGAAACCTGCAAGTGGCAGGATCAAAATCACCACTTTGTTTCTCTTTTGCTACCCAAAAATTCAGGTTAAAACCCATATGAGAACCAGTTTCTCGACATTCGTACAAGTATAATATCGTGTTGAGCACTCGTTTTCTCCTACCGCATACGACTGCATAGTCGTATTATAAGTATATACCGCGGTGACTATTCTATTATAATAAAATAATATTATACAGTTTCCGTAAGTTATAATTATTCATTTCTAAGCATATGGCGCGTTCGTTGGAGAAAAGGACAGGACACAAAAAAAAAATCCTAAGGTATGTTAATGATCTGCCCATTGTGACTGTGTGAGAATAAACTGTAGCCGTAAGGTCAAATGACGTCCGCCAACACCTAGTACCTATATACCTATGTAGGACCTAACCTAGACTGCTGTTCTCAATTTGGCCAAATGTCAATTATACAGGAGTAAAGAGAGTAAAAGTAAACGCGTGCAGACATCGCGTATGATATTAATATTATGTTTGTTTGTAATCATCGTTATAATATTAAGTATAAATCAGCTGTATTTTATTTTTATTCCGATTTGTTTAAATTACACGCAGAACGCAAGACATGCCCGCGTGAGGATAAAGAGAAATACAAATTTATACTTGCCCGCGATTGGGCAAATTATATTGACAAATATTTTTGGTTTGCAGACTTACAATACAGGTACACGTGTATAAAACTTATAATAAGTAATACGTATTACTATAATTGCACTGCATTAATATATTGTTACTCAATATAGGTATAGTAATTAAAGCTAATCTATTATAAATATAATTATAATTTACTAATTTGATCTTATAAATGGTCATAAAAAAGTTTATTTTCATGTAATTGTATCCCATTAATTGTATTGTATTTATAGGTACATAATGTTTACAATTAACACATATATTTTTTTTAAAAAACACCAATGAATTAAAGTATTATATACCGAATTACGACGTTAATCATAAAAATCCTTATTGAAACATAATACTTCGTTCCCTTGTAGTAAATCATATCCACGTTTACTCTGGTTATTATCTACTTATTGCTTTCACTTGAACTTTGAAAAAAAAGCTCTGCCACTTTTGACATACATTTCGCACGTTACGATAAAAACTAGAATACCCGCATAATTATAACAATATAACAACAAAGAAATCAATCTAAGAAAACACTACTTACAAATTTATATTTTATACTCGTATTAACCATCTATTGTGCTTATTATACTAAATATTGTAAATATTGTATAGATTGTATAAGTAAAAAAAAATAAAAAAATAAATATTTTATATTAAAAAATCTTAACATAATCTTAAATCTATATAATCTTGTCGTTGGATTTGCCAATTAAAACAATAGTAGTTGTTCATAATGTATTTGTCATTATTCAACAATTTAAAAGATAGTTTTATTTTACCCGTCAAATGTGTTTTACATCCTATTAGCTAATATCTATACATTTTGTTATAACATAATTAAAGTTATATATAATTTATAAGCAACGTTGTTACTAGATCTGTAACCTTAGTTTTAACTCTAGAACTTTTCTAAATTAAAACTCTATTATATTAACTTGTACATAGTTAAATGTCGTAGTACGGATAAATAAATAAAAATGAATTGATTAAAACATGACATTAATATAGTAATATCGTAAATTCTATACTTTCTATTATACTAGTTATTAGGAATTTTTGGCAAACTAAGAATTTCAAAATAAATTATTGAGATATTTAAATACAAAACACATACGTTTGACAAGAATATTATGATATATTCGTTTTAGTACTTGTTTAGCTACTTAGTTGTACTTATTACTTGGCACTACTATTTTTAAAAAATAATTATGAAACTAATTTTTCCGTGTTACCTTAGAGGTAAATCCATGCATGCCTACTAAAAGGATTGAATATTATATTGGTCAAAAAATCGTCTTTAAATAATTAATTTAGCAACAGTAATTAAAAAATAATAGTGAACAACATCTTACATTATATTGCTTTCTTTCGCAATAAATTATAATTACTTTTGAAAGAGTAGCTATTATGAATTATTGACTGTTGTGAACAGAATGAAGATAGCACATAAATCATTAATGAATATAAACAGTTTACAAAATTACTCGAATTGTAAACTCCATTAGACATGGACCAAAAAATGACGGGTAAGCAAACTGTTAATTTATATGTGATTTTAGTGTTAGAAGTGAACACGCGTATTTGTATATAAAGCTATAAAGGTCAAATAATGAAATAAATACTAAGCAATATTATATTATAACTATTTACTAGAGCCAAAACGAACAACGCAGTTTTGTGTCCATGAAATATTAAACTATGTATAAAATAATCGTCATGCTATTAATATAATCCATATTTTAGGCAAAAATAGAATAATGAATGCTAGCACTACTTATTTTACAAGCTTTAAGGGATGTGATTTGGAAAAATTTTCACCAAATAACTAAAACGTTTATCAGTGCCTAACAATAAATTATAATATAATTAATAATGATATACTAAAAGACATAACATACAATTATTAATAGCCAATAGGTGGATGATATTAACATATAATTTAAAAACAACAATTAAATAATGTAAGCAATGATGTTATACATTTGCACAAAGTCTGATTTCCCATGTAAACTTTACTGAAAATTTTACTTTGAGTTAAAACTTAAAAATAATGCAACACGCCAACGCTATATCATTTGTTTATAGAAGAATGAGTAATGACAGTTAAAATAATTTTGAAAAAATGTAGAAGTAGCAAATAAAATCATAAACTAAACGATATATGGCTATTGTAGCTTATGATAAACTTGAAATGTAAATGCATAATAATTATTATTTCGGAAGTACTCATCTTACATAATAACTCGCATATCAACCCATACGAGACGCGACAAGACTGCATCAATAAAATGATAAGTACATTAAGAAATGACTAATAACTATACCTATTCAATGCAAAAGCAAAGGTAATATAAAATTATCATAATATTTCGCAATTCCACCTTTTTTATATAACTAACAATAAAAAAAATATTTTAAAGTATTTTTAAGGATTGTGTTATTTTATATTTTACTCAGATTGTAACACAATAAAAATTAATCTCTGCAATATTATACAATTTAAAAAATACTTTTATTGAAAAATATATTAAATACAAACACATAAAATAATTTATCAATAATTAAATTATATTGGACATTGGTGATTAGAAGCCTTGACTTTTGGACTTATCTATGTGTAATATGAAAATTGATTTCCCAAACAAATTTGAAAAATTTGTTTCAGATTTGTATCAATTGTATACATGGTTACAAAAAAAAATAATACAATAAAATAAATTATAAATATTATTATATTACCTATTTTATTAAAATAATTGTGTACCTAATCATATCCTGTACTCTGTTCGAAAACTATGATCTATCAGTTAAGTAAGTTAAGTACCTAATTATTTAGTATTGTACATTTCGCTTAAGACGGTTTAGAGGCGCACAATTAAATTTTATATACTTCAAGGCGATTTCGGATGGCTATGAGTTATGACTTATGAAATACCATTATTACCTACCTACCTACCTTTAGTAATTAAAATTAAGTTAAAACAGTTTGCAGTCACGTAGAAATCGACAATATCGTTACACCATGTTGATAAGAAATATTATAATATAATACTATTCAATATATTATTTAATATTATGTTGTGTTTTGAATTAATTTTTAATTATAGCTCTTTTTTCTTTGATAACGTTTGTTTTATTATTTTCCCCGCTACTTCCGGAAATAAAATAATATTATTACCTACCTACCTTTTATTATTATTATTATTATTATCGTACGATGTTTGGCTTCGAACACTCGATGCCGTTAATAATCATTAACCACATTATGTATTTACGTATGATGCACGTGTATTATGACTAAACTTCATATCCCTATGCGTATACAACAAGGAGTGTAGGTAAATACGAAATACAAAATAAATCGTAAAATTAAAAGTTGAGCAGACCATATCACGTGATATTAAACCGATGTTGCGTCATTTTTATTATTATTCTACCGCGGTCGGCAGTTGAGGAAGAAATTACGTTGGCTCCGAATTTAGGGTCGTTGTTGTGCCGAGGGTTGAAAGACTGCCGACGAAGGGTTTATTTTGAGTTCACAGCCGTCGTCGTCATTATATTTTGATCAGTACCAACACACGAGTACAGTTGTGTACTCAGTAGACGATACTAAGCCCCTAAGATTTTACCGACTCGGATACCGGCATACCGGTGCACAATGCTGTCGCTGTACAATAGTATGTGAGTAGACGTGCATTATAATACAGTACATTATGCGCTTGGTGCCAACAGAAAAAAGTGCCTATAAAAAAGAAAACCTGTTTTTTGCACATGGAGTTGTGGCTAGTTGTAACCTATACACGCAGCGGTTCACAATATGTTGCCAAGCGATTTGTATTGTAAGGGCAAAAATATTTCTCATGCACGCGCACTTTAACAGTGCACTGATACTTCTAAACACGTGTATACTGTGCATTATATTATTAATGAATTTAGGTTAAACGAAATAAAAATAAAAATAAAAACAATAATTCGAATTCATTAGAATGTTATATCAATTATTTAAAAAAATATATAATAAAAGGTACCTAAAATAATTACATCGATGACGCAGACTCTACACACAATTTACCACGTGACTGTGTGCTGTAATTCGTAACAATACCCATCAAGCAAAGAATAATTTTAAAATTAATATGTTATTAAGTTTAATAAGTTCAGAGAATTTGAATATTTTTTTTTTAAATCAGATTAGTAATTTAGCGTAAACTGATTAATAACAGTGAGTGTTTGAATAAATAATAATACACCGTACATCTATAAAAATAATATGTAGGCTGTATAACCAGTAGATATTATAGAACATTGTGCAATAATATAAGATAAGTTTTTTGTTTAACTGTCTTTGCATCTATTTTACATAGATATATATTTTTTAAATTTTTAAATCATAAATAAATAACCAAACATGTTACAATTATGTTGAAATTACCATCTACGAAAAATAATACATGATGATATATTTAATATTTAGGCATCCAAAATTCACATTAAATCTATAAAAAGGTAAGGGAAATTAGTATCAACCTATAAAAACACAATCTTTGTACATTCACAACCACACGTCATTGGTATGTATGTCGGCAGGTGTAAAAATGGCTGATGAATGAAACGATAGGGGGACGTAGGCAGATATTTTCTTACAATATTGATGTAAAGAATTTTACGATGGCGACGGGTCGATGGTATTTCCCAAAAATGATGTATTATCGACGTATAGATATTACGCTCCGTATAAAATACATCAATACGTACCAAAAATGCATTTAATTTAAATTCAACTTGTCAGATGATAGAAATGTATTTATCTAAATTTTGATTGCGCCCAGTTACACACTAACAAATAATTTGAATAATTTACACATTTACTTCACATATTAAGTACTAAGTATCATAATTTATATACAATAAAATAATAAATGGTAATGATTAATATTTTAAAGGTGATGGTTGAATAAGAATGTACCGAGCATTTGTATAGTAATATGACTAAAGTATAGCTGTGATTTTAAAATAATAAATATGAAAAAGTGTTCACTTTTTAGAAAACACGGAAATCCCATAAGCATATAATAGGTACAGTTATTGATTTTATAATAATTTAAACATACCTAATAATGTACCCGTTATATAACAACCTAAGTACCCAACGTAAAAATATTTTTTATCCGACAATAGTACCATATACTTTATCGTTTAAATAAAAATGAACCCAACGACGTGTTCACATTAAAATCCTATTTTTCCCACCAGATCAAGAAAAATTAATTGAAGTCAGCGTTATGCCATCGTGTTATAATAAAGTAGGGACCGAGTATTGACGCGTTGAATGGGGACCCACGTGGACGTTTTACACACACTCAGTCACCCTACTATTCGCCGGAACATTCGGATTACTATATGGTATGGACAGCAGATGAAACATTTTACCGCGATTTAATAATCAACGTAAATAAAACGAAAATAAGAATCATAATAATATGCAAATAAATCTATACCTGAACGCAGTATTTTCGTTTCTTCGTAGTATTGTTTCTCGATCCCAGTAGAATATTATTTTTATAATACTATTGAGCGTATAATATTTAATATGAAGTGTTATCATATAATACACGAGAGACGGTACATTACAATCGACGTATTAATGAGTGAAAAAATATAAACGAAAAATAAAATTTAACAATACTCACCGGCGGAAATAATATTATCCGAACGGCGACATCGACGAATCGATAATACTTTTACTACGATAATATAATATTACTATTAACTACGATACGACTATCAAAACGAAAATCGATATTATAGAAAAATAAAAATAATATATAATTATAATACTTGAGCGAACGCGATCGCGGGCCGACCGTGACGAGACACCGGCACACGTTCGAATGTGAAATGATTCACATGCGCGCACGATAATATAACATAACCAACGCTGGAAATAGAAACTGAAGCGGCGGCGGCGGTGGCGGCGGCGCCGGCCGTTTCACGCACTTTGGAACCCTTGGTCTTGTACGTATATTGTGTACGATGCGCGCGCAATTGTGCTGCTCCCCGCGGGTGTTTTGAAATGAAAATTCTACCACCGTGATAGTGAAAACCCCATCGATTTTCCGGGGAAATCGCCGGCCACGTGTTCGCTGAACCTTCGCACGTGCGAGCGCTGTATGCGATTTTTCCGGCTGTGTGACATAATGTCGTGGCGCTAATGATATATAGAAATGCGTGTAATTTTTATGTGCGCAAAAAAATATTATTGGACGAGAGCGCCGATTTAATACTACACAGTACATGCCACAAAATATATTATTTTAATGTTACGTAACTCACAAGCGTCAAAGACTCAAAGATATTAAAGAGAAATATACCTAATTCGCACCGATGCATTGATATTTTATACAATATTTAAAAATATTCAAAATCGTCGACCCACAATCCAAAATAAATATTGTACGATCGTCGTCGATAACTATATTTTTATTCATCGAGTGAGACAAGTAAAACGCCTTTGTTCGTAATGCATGTTCTTGTAAAATGAATTTTTACTACGGCACGCATAGATTAAGCTAATAATTACTACGACGTAATAGTAGGTAGGTACTTAGAATATTACAAAATTATAGCACAAAAACAGTGTCGTGTAGTCATTAATCAGATAATACATGTTTTTCAATTAAGATTACTAATATTGTCGTTTTTTGAACGATTTAGTTTTAAATTTAAAGTCTGGAATGAAGCACACACAGGTATCTACGATTTTGACTGTTGTATTTTGTACGATTCATTTTTTTCTTATCTCTTTTTATCGATTATACCGGCAAATGAAGACGAAGGAGGTGGATTTGACATCACCGTGATTTTTTTTTCGATTTTATTCTTTAGAATTCAGATAATGCACTTTTGTCCCAAAATTGTCCCAAAAAAGAACTGGATTATACATAGAAATCGTAGTATATAAACTGAATAAGTGCTGAAGTTCAATATTTATGTAAATACTCAACTTAAAAAATAATAACTTTCAAACTCAAAATCTCACAAGCAATAAAAGAAATGAGTTTTGCATAAAATTAAATAGATTTGGATTTTATTTTATTTGGTTCTCAAAAATACTTCGTTTAGCAGATATTGTTGTTGAATTGTTAAATAGAAGTTCATTGTATACTTGTATAGAAGTTTCACTGTATATACTATATTATGACTATCGATACACATTATTTAATTTATTATCTAACAATGATAAGTATTTGTTTGTTATCGCCCAACCACCACACTCCATAAAAAAATGTATGACTGCGGGTGACCCTCTGTTGTTCTAGGATATTCTATATAATTTAAAGGTGCCATAACAAAACGTTCTAATACAAGTAAATGATATTATTAGGTACCTATATTATATTGTTTACAATTAATTAATAGTTAATAGTTGCATAGTGAATAATTAAAATGTCATAATATTACACCCGTAGATAAATAAACTTCGACTAAATGAGACAATTACATAATTTTAAAGATCAGTATAGGTATCATCATATGGTCTCCCCCGCCAGTGGCCATAATGTCTAGTATTTACTTCAACTTTAAGTCAGCACATTTAAAAATCATAAGAAGTCATGTTTAATACCATTGGCATAATTGGTAAACAAACAAATGTGTAAATATTCGATTTTCTAATTACTGATAAACGACTTGCCATCTGTCGCGGGAATAACTTGCAGGCGATCACACTTAAAATTATAAAAAAAATTTTTTTTCCTCACAGTTAAATCTTTTCACTGCTACACTGTTTATGCTTCACAACTTGTGTATGCTACATAAAGTAAAACATTTTTATTTTTAAATTTTTTTTAATTTAAATTTCAAAAACTATATATGATTTAATTATTTAAGTTTAAAAAAGTACAAGCCATTGTACGGTTACCGGCAAATGATAATATTATAAAATACAGTCATTTCAATAACGCAATAGGTACGCGTCTAGAGCAGTGAATGGTGTAAATGTTTTGGACGTAATAGTACGTCTGGAACAGTGAAACTGTGCAGAAAGGGATAAATAATAAGCGGTAATCTATATCACAGTCGTCTAGTTCACATAATTATATTGAGTCTCCTCCCTGATTTACGGACACCTGCACATTGAATTGTCGATATTAAATAATTCGTATATTGTACACAAGATAAATAGTACGTGTGCGTCGTGTGAACACGCAGTAAATACATCCAGCTGGTACCTAAGTATTCTTTGTTTCAATGAAATCCAATTAAATATAACGAAGAGACAAGGAGACGAGCGACCAAAACAAAACTGTATTTTATACAAATTGGTAGTTGTAGATAAAAAAAATCCCATTATGGAACTGTTGACTAGGAGATGAATCTAGTAAATATCAATTTAGGCAGTATAGTTTTTGTTCCTGCAAATTTTAAAACAAAACTATAATAACTGTACAGACATACTTGGTTATAAATCTTACAGATTACGATGATTATTTATACGAAACTGTCAATACTTTAATTGAGTTTAATCAATTGACCATATAATCATCTATAGAAATAAACATTTAGGAAATTATTTAATCATTAAAAAATTACAGTTTAATAACCAGGTACTTATAAATCTAGTTATATTTAGCGAGGCTTAAAGTAATTTATGTTTAGATAATGTAGCTTATATGCTTACAAATTGATTTAAATTGGCCTCATGTTTCTATTAGACAAATGGTACAGAGGGTCTCTCATCAAATATGATATCATTGACTTTAATCAAAATATTTTATTTAACCTTTAAATCTGATTTAAATGTGCCTATTTTTTTTACTATATGTGGCAATAAATAAATTTAATTTGATCATTTCAAATTCTTTTTATTGTTTTACACACATTGGATATTTATAAATTATAAATAACGAATCAATTCGATAAAGTTAAGTAAGTACTTCTAGGATATGTATACATAGTATATACTATACCTATAATGTAAAAAATGAAATTAACATATTTTAGTATTTTAGTTTAAAAAATATTACTTGACTGCATATTATCGTTTCATAGCATTTTAAAAGATGCAGATGTCAATTTCATCAATTTTTGTTATACTAAGAAGACGCCACACTTCAACACCTTAATTTGTTGTCTCCGTCTTACACGTGCGTAACATTGCAAATTTAGTCACAGCAGTTCACTTATAGCTTCGTTAGCTTAAAGGGAAATTAACCTGTAATGAAACTTAATGCCGTTAATGGTAATAATTTTTCCTAATTTTAAAATAAAAAAATTGATTCGATAAAATTAAAAGAATTGATAATGGTAACGCTTACCAATATTTATTAAATACCTATATATAATAATAGATAGGTATTAATATTTATTATATTAAGTAAATCATATTATGTGCTTTTAATTTTTATCCAGTAAGCAAACCGTTAATGTTTTCATATTGTTATACCAATTACTAATTAATGATTGATTTAAAAAAGTATAATTATACATTATAATTACAATTTATTTGTAGATTATGATTA